>NC_084986.1:11441931-11624244 GCF_963691925.1 Scomber scombrus
TAACTCTAAATCTGTCTGTGTGTTTGTGTGTAGGATTAGCATTTTTACAATTCTTTATTCTCCACATCTTTTGACCATTTCCACTCCCTACTACAATTGTATTTAATAGTTATTGTGTTCATTCATTAGTTTTTCTCCATCTTCTATTTTTAATAGCCCATAGTTACCTCTAAGTGGTTTTCTCTCCCTACCACTCTCCCTGAGCCGACACCAGTCAGTGCTGTTTAACCTTTATGAATTAATATATACAATAAGACATCCTCTTACTTACTGGCTTTACCTATTGTTTCATAGGTCTAAAGTGTGTGAATGGAGTGAAAACCTGTCAGTGTGTCACACCTGACAAGGAGGAGGAGGGAGGTGATGGGGGAGAAGGGTCAAAAGGGGAATACAGGTCAAAGGTCAAAGTAGTAAAACTGTCAAAACAAGCTATGACGAAAGCTTGTTTTTATTACTCTGCTGTCAGTTGGGTTCAGTATAAGAAATTAGTGTGAGCCTTAACTGTCTGTAATTTGACCAAGGCTTTGTTATTAAGAGAAGCACCCAGTGACATCTGCAACTACCAGATCTCCAGATAAATTGATCTCATAGCAACCGGATTGCCATGGCAACCGGGATACAGATGCCATGCTGAGGTAATATGCAGAGTGACTAACTGCCAGACTGACAAGAAATAAAAAAAGATAACTGAATGATTCATCCAGTTTCCATCCGTAAATTATTGTCTCCATCATTAGCCTCCTGCTGCTTCTTCTTACTCTAATTACATTTTACCTTTTATCCAAAGCAACCTCCTTTCACCATGAATAATGTACCCTCTTTGTCATGGATCAGAGATGCTTAAGTTGATGTAACTTTATTCTTGCACTTGTAGTTATATATACTTCATACAAAAAATGACTAAAAGATATATGCTACTTTAGGACTTTCAATACATTTCTGACTGACATTAGTCTGTCATCAGTTACTTAAAAAAGAATTTATTACTCTCATTTTACATACATGGTATACTAAAGACATAAGGAAAATATAACAGAGATTCAATTTTGTAGTTGATGCTAAATAGTGAAACCACCCAAGTGCATATTTTGCATTATTGTTATTTATTTATTATAGGGACAGGGGTCACCTTTTAACAAACAGTAAACATGTTGACGGTGTAATAAAGCCATTGATTGTTTCACCTCACTTCTTAAAAACAATATGAAACGTTTTATCTTGACCCTGTTTTTTAAAATTATTTAAATAATGTAGATCATATTATTTCTCTGTTATTCATCTTTTAAGTTTATTATAATTAATATCAACATGCATGAATCACAACTTATCAATTTAAAAAAAAGAAAGTCAAATAACAGTCACAAACTGAAAACTGTAACTTCTACACATAGAAGTTTACCACATTTATAAACTTATATTAAAATCACATAACATACTGTAATCTCTGGTCGACTCTCCACAGGAAATGACTCTTCACTGTTGCTGTGTTTCTTCCATCATATTATTATTATTGCTTATGCTGTGTGTACAGCATAACATCGTCTTTCCCATTTATTATTAATAGATGTTGTTTTCACAAGGTACATTATATTGTTTCCAAATTTCTATGTGACACTTTACTCTCAGGATCTAATATGCCTGCCTCTCAAGGCTCAGACTCATTTCTAATAAAATTCTGTCCTGTTCAGTACTGGTAGAGGTGTGTTGTATTGATGGAGTCTCACAGCTATAGAAGCCTCTATAATGATGAGCCTGTATAGCCTGCAAAATAATACCTCATGTACATTTATTCTCCTTTGTGAATAAGATGAACCTGTCTCTGAAGCCTTTCCTTTCTTCAGTCTTGCACCAAATCAAAAACTGGTGTTATAAAACTGTAAAGTTACCCAGTGGGTTGCTGAGGTCAGGGTGTTTAAAATTGTAGAGTGTGTCATAGAGCGACTCTCCACACTGTTACACTCTGCTATGGTTACAAACCTTGTTTTCTACATCATATGACTTCAAGGGCTTGCAGCTAAATGGAAGGTCATGAGATTGGTTTGATGAAGAGATATCATTTCAACAAGGAAGTTTATGTCCTTCCGAGCAGTACCTTGTCACAAATAGCACACACCACCAGATTTTTTTCTCCCTTACTCGTGCCAGATCAATACTTAGGGCATTGGGTCAAAGCAGTGAGGGGTGCACCAAAATGTGACTGCTATAGGCTTCTTGGGGTCTGCAGGTAATCTGGCATGCAGGGGGTGGAGTCATGGAGGCAAAGTTTAGCAAAAACAACAACAACAAAATACAATAAAACAAAAATCCAAAATGCAACCTATGGGACACAGTAAATTAAAATAAATGACAAAAATCCAATACTTTCACATGTAAACCTTTGCAACCTTATATATTTTATAAAGAAATGCCAAATAAGCTTACTGATTTGGCACTTTTTGGGACAGTAGCAATAAACACAACACAGATATATGTGTTATACTCTGTTATAGTGAACACATTGCATAAGCAAACAATTGATTATTTAAACATCCAACAGACATGGAGCAAAATAATGTGTGTCACTATGAGTGACTAGCTAGTTTCATATTACAAAAGGCCCATTGTTTATATAAAAATACTAACAAGTACAGCTTTAAATACAAATAATGTTATGTAAACATAACATAACAGCATAGGATGCAATGGGACTTTGAATCAAAAGATGTTACACTCTGAGAGTCTAAAAGAGAAACCAATTTGTGGCTAGAACATCTTACCTCAGGCAGTGACAGTAATATTTTATTTTTGTTTTGATATTAAGTCTTGAACTGAAACTAAGCTTTATGGCACTTAAGTTGTTCTTTCCTCTCTAGATCCTGGCTTGTGTTGTATCGACACTCAGATGTACGTTGCTTTGGGATAAAATCATCTGCTAATTGAGATTGTAAATCGTGAGTCCCAGGTTGAACCTCTGTGGAATTCTCAGCTCGCTACAAGAAGGATTATGAGAGGAGAAGGTTGTTATCCAACAGTTAATAACTTTATTTAACCAGCAAGTGCCTCAGTGAGAAATCTGTTGTGTGCCCGCCAAGACAGCAAAGAAATAGTTTGTTCCGAATCAAATCACATTTCACGATATTGGAGCTTATCACAGCTGAACAAAATTACACAAAGTTGTTGACAGATAATGATAGCAAAAACATCAAACATGCTTTTGGGACAGTGAGACATCTTGACTCTAAATGGGAATAATGAAAGAAGTACTCAGATAATTTAATATGTAAAAGTTATAATGATGTGAGCAGAAAAACTCTATTACAAGTAAATGCCTTAAAACTCTTATTTTAACTTAATTACATCTATGTAATTAATTATTAGTAGGTTAAATATGCTCAAGTCTTATTGTTGAGAAGAGAAGTTGAATTTATAAAACTTTTATTATACATCTGTTTTCAAGATATTAGCTAAGTTGAAGAAGAAAATGAAATTAGGGAGAAATGAGAGAAAGACATGAGGAAAAAACAGAGGGAGATAAAAAAAAATGAAGGAATGAAAGAAAGAAGGAAGAAGGAAAGTAAAATAAATGGGAGGTTATGATAAATCTGTCATGCAGAGTTGTCATGGACCAAAGACTAGAACGAATAGGCACGTCGGTCACATTTCAAACACACAAACACACACACACACACACACACACACACACACACACACACACACACACACACACACACACACACACACACACACACACACACACACACACACACACACACACACATACACACACACACTATATCTCTGTCTATTTTCAGAAGGAGCTCTTATACTAGAGCATTACTTGAAAATAGGCTATTTCCTAGAAGACCGTGTTTTTTGACTCAGTGCCATGATATAATAAAACACATAACACATATTGTATTGTATCATCAGTGTTTGGCCTCTCAGTCTGACGGCCACATGGCTCATATATGCCGCACTGCATGTACCAAAGGTGTCACTATTCTAAACTGTGATTTTCTTTTATTATTTCACCTGTTTCTATTGCAAATGCAAATAGAGTGTAATAATCCTCTTTCTTGTGTGTTGTGAAGACAAACGCGTGCACACACACACAAACACACACAGACATTTCATAATTTTACAATCATTTGCTGGAGACTTACCATAACAGTAATCATAATCACTACTAATCTAACTTAACCAAAAATCAGCCTTTTACCAAATGGGAACACGGGTTGGACATTTGGATAGGGTTTCCACACACACACACACACACACACACACACACACACACACACACACACACACACACACACACACACACACACACACACACACACACACACACACACACACACACACAAACCTCTGTAAAATTCCTGAAACAAGGAGTGGTGACTTGAAAATCAAAATCAAGGTAGCGACAACATTTTTGAGAATGTTTCCTTGTGCAAAGAGAGATGAAAGCAGGTTTCCGATAAAATGACCTGTCAAGACAGATGTTTTTTGCAGAGTGTCAAAGGTTCGTTGTGCTTGCTCCCCCCAATCCCCCCTTCTCATGTTATCAGTCAGTCTCAGGTCACCACTGTAATTTTAAAAGCTCTTTAGTCAGATGTCACTGATTGACTGCCCTCTTTTATCACTTTATCACTATGTTTGCGCCTGAAGGGATGCAATTGATTTGAAAGGGGAGGGTTAAACGGGGACGCTTATTTTTCTTCTCTTTTTTTTGGCATAGAAACAGTGAAGGAGTTTTCAGGAAGGTAGGAGAGGGGGCATGTAAGTTCCCCTGCTCTCAGTTCACCCTTGCAGCACGATACATTTATGCATGAGGACATGCAGCCATACAGTGCATGCATGTGGTGATATAATGAGAATCAACTGAGGCACGAAGAAACCTGAATACATTAAACCACACAGAAGAGACTTGGGCCACGTGGGATCTACAGTAATCACATTGCTCTCTAATCCTAATTATATGTGTCCGCGAGTGAATTCCTGTGTGTGTGTGTGTGTGTGTGTGTGCATGTATATATATATATATGTGTGTAAGAGAGAGGCATGAAGGAAGAGAGTGAAAATGAGAGATTCCAGAAATAATGAGAAAGTGAGTGAGATAAAGATAGATAGATTAAAGATGTGAAACGCCTTGATCACTGCATCACACCACCTAATCAGCTCAACTCTCCATTGTTTCTTCAGACTGATCTCTCTATAGAAAATGTCACGGCTCCGTGTTAACATAAAAAAAAACATTTGATCAAAAAAGACGTTTTTCTAACAAGCACGTTCATGATCTACTCTTTGACAGTGTGCTTTCCTCCACACATGATGCAGTCCTCATATTGTTTTTGGCAAGAATATACAGTTTTCACTCTTCGGAATCAGAAAACCAAGCTACAAGGATGAGTAATGACTCAATTCCTCAAATTAGCTGCCAAATAAGCTACATTTAAATTCAATAAAGTTAATGACATTACATTCAAAACACCCTTACCCCAAAAAATTCAAAGGACTTTTTGTAAAATTTGGAAATTCTTCTGGGGCTTTTTTCTGACCTCTGCTTTTCACTTGATAATCACATTGCTTTCATGAGTCATGATCACATCTGATTAACCATTTCACACATTCACTGGCCCACTTCTTTAGAGCTGTATAAATAAACATGACTTGTCCTCTGTCCTGCACATGCAAAAGTGACATCAAGCCCCATATTTCTCATGTTTCATGGCTGGGTAAGTTAATAGTAAAATATTTACTAATTAGCCACGAGGACACAATATTAATTACTGTGCTGACGGTGGGTCACTTTGACCTGAATTGGCCTGATTAGAGGAGAGCAGTCAGAGAAGGGTTAAGTCTGCAAAAAACATCACAACAGTAAGATAAACAATCACATACAAGTGTAGACAAACATCTGATAAAGGTGCATAAGAAGCAGTTATGGCGTCATTAAATATGGGGGCAAACTCACAAGTGTCCACAAAAATTAGTTTAAAGGTGAATTCCTCCTTTTTTTTCTCGTGCATTACCTGGTGGAAAAATGATAAAAGGAAGATCTTTAAGTGTTTTTTTTTTGAGTCAACACTAAATCAATGTGTGATCTGACATTTATTAAAAACATTTGTTCATTTACATCGTTTCAACATTACATCGTTTGGCAGTCGATCGTCGAGGAAGGCATCCTGCTAATATGAACCCACTCTCCCGGTGTCAGAAACATCAGTGCCGGTTTTCTGGCTATGCCTTTTAAAAACCGAACTTCACAGAAACACCAGAGTGAGATATTAGCCTGACACACACACACATACACACACACACACACACACACGCACGCACGCACACACACATACACGCACACACACACACACACACACACACACACACACACACACACACACACACACACACACACACACACACACACACACACACACACACACACACACACACAAACACACACACCAGTATTGTAGAAAAATTGTGATCACTAGTTAATCCAGTTTCACCTGACTTTTTCCATACACAAAAAAAATCGCTATGAGCAATCAATTAAGGTCAAGACAAGCATAACATAACAGCCTACAGCCTTTAGGCTTCAACATTATGTCAAAGAGTCCTGAATATCTTTACGCAAGGAAAACAACATAATGTGCCATGTGCGAACATCTGATAGCAGCATCTGAATATTTTGCACTGTGGGTTGGACACCTAAGCAGAATGAGCAGAGCAGCAGGCAGTTCAGCATCTTCAACTACACATGGAGCACCGCTGTTTGGGAATTCATCAGATCGTTCCTGTATTGCTCCAGCCAGTTTCTGAGCTCAGAAATCCGGTATCCCTCTGGACCTCTGCCCCCCTGGTACACCACTCTTTCATCCCTCACAATGTAAAGTCTCTCAAAGTATGCTCCGTACGCAGCGTTGGATGAGTTGTCCATATTATCCACCACGACGTTGCTCCCGGGCATCTCGGTGAGCATCAGCTGAGCGGCACTCAGTCTGTCCTCCAAGCAGCGGTGCTTGGGGATCTGATAAGGAGCGTCCGAGCTCACCCAGCCGTCCGATGGATGAGCCTCCTCGATATATACTATTAAAAAGTCCGCAATGTCTGCGTACTGGCTCACGACGCGCTGAAACGCCGCCAAGCGCGTCATGAATGGCGGTCAGGAGCAGCTGCCAAAGTTAAGAATGAGCGGTCTCTTCTCTTTCATGCAGTCCAGTATCCGGACCCTCCTACGCTCCTGTACCAGCACCACTTCAGTGTTGGGCGCAGCACTCCCGAGGTGCGCAGATTTGAGAAAGTCCAATTTCTGGCCGTACCACACGGCCCTGAGGGACTCCAAGGTGAACATCTTATTAGAGTCAGAGACGCACACCGGCGGGTCGTCAGGACTGTTCTGCCTCTCTCCCATTTGCAGCAACACTTTTTTCCTTATGCACAAGAAATCCAGGAGCCACAGCATGACTGCGGCCAGGAGGAACCGGGGCAGCAGCATCAGGCACAGGGCTGCATGCTTCAGCGCCCTCGCCATTTGGACACCGCCAGAGTCGTGCATCATCTCTTCCCCTTCCGATAGGATGCGACTGGGCCGGCGAGAGAGACTACTAGTAGCTTATTTAGTCACCTTTACCCATTGGAGAAAACTATCTGACGCACGTAGGCACTCTTTTTATAGGTACAGCAGCATTTGAATAATGGGGAAAAAAAGAGAAAAAACACGCCTCCGGTACCCGCACCGCCCACTCACATGGTGGGGATTACCTCCCGTCAACTCTGGGCTTCAAAGATCCAGAGAGAGAGAGGGAGAGAGAGAGGGACAGAGGGAGTAAGAGATAGATAGGGAGAGAGAGAGAGAAGGGACAGAGAGAGAGAGAGAGAGAGAGAGAGAGAGAGAGAGAGAGAGAGAGACGCTCGAAGCAGTCTGTATTACAGCGTCTTCAATCCACGTGTCGACAAAACATGACAGTGGATGGATGTTTTTTATATCAATGTCAGACACTTGGATTAGTTTTAATTGGTTGTAGCTGAACGCACGGTTGGTCATGAAAGTCAGAAAGGGAAAAAAAACATCTGACTTTACTTCATTCACAGTCTGTGAACTCAGTTCTTGTAGCGGGTGTAGGAAGCTGTGCAGCCACTAGACGGAGCTGGACTCACACAGACTGTAGGCTGGATGAGTCATTCTGCTCTGGTTGGGCCCCTGAACACTCAACACAACATGAGAAACGATAGAAAGCCTGGCGTTGTATAATCTGCCAACAGCACTTAAAAATGTAAATATTTAGAAATTATTAAAATGTGTTTTTTAAAAACCCATTCTGAGTATATTTAGGCCAATAATTTGTACTTCTCAACACCCCTTTGATAAACTCACTGAAAGCATTAAAAGCTTTTTTTTTTTTTTAAAGGCAGCATTTATTGCAAGACTTTTTAAAATGAATTTGTCTTAAATTGTGCAGGTGTACACAACACACAAGTGATTCCAATGAATGTTCCGGAGCCAGTTGCAGGTGAGTTTAACATGTGTTTCAATACTAAATTGAATTGAGGAATCTGATAGTTATGGCTAAATTTGAGACAATCTATTGTAAATAAATAATTTGTCAATTGTTTCAAGTTCAGTTTAATGTTTTTGTTGGTTTTGTTTATCTCCTTGTCTTTTTTTGTATGATCATGTCTGCGGCTTTCAAGGACTTCCTCACAAAACATGTTTTCGGCCTCAGTGGGATGTATGTGGCTAATAAAAAGTGAATTTAAAAAAAAATTATTACTGTGTTATTACTGTGTTCTTCTTTTTAAGGCTCATTCTGTCTACTAAGATACAAAGAGATTGCAGTTTACATCTGTCAATAAGCAAAGTGTGATCTTAACCTTTGGCTATAGCTTGCAGTCTCATCATTTCCAAATGTTCCACATTGTCACAGGTGTCAGAGCGCCGAGGTGGGGTCCATGTGACGTTTGGATCTGTTTCTCTGATGCCATAACCATGCCAGCGTGTTGTAGATCATCTATAACACCCCCAACCTCCACCCCTGCCCCCTGTCCTCCTTCACTACTGTGCCACTTCTCTTCATCCCCTCCTTCCTCTGTCTTTCCTCCTATCACTACCCTCTCTCCATATGTGTTGCATGTCATCCACCTCCTCTAACAAACAGATGGAAATATAGAACACATCGTGATCAGAAAATGAGTCGCTGCCACAGATATTTTTGTTTGCAGTGAATAACATTCTCACAATCAGTGCTTTGAAATCAGCAGACACATTTCGTCAGAATGATGCAGAGAGATGGAGGAGATGCTGTGCACACCGGGAGACCCTAGGAGTCGGCAGAGGTAATACTTACAGGGTGAACCACCGCAGAGATGGATGGGAGATGCAAAGCGCAGGACAATGAAGAGGAGAGATGATTTATATAAGTGAGGAAAGTGGCATCTGGAGGCAGCAAAAGATGGAGAAAAGAGAGGAGGCAGAAGCTTGAAGAGGTCCTTCATCACCTTGCAGAAAAAATAAGGATAGTCGGAGAGGCGCTGTAGTCCTCTCATACATAAAAATGTCTGAGCCTTATGTAAATGTGCCACAAATTGATTCATCAGTACACTCAAATCAGACACGAAAACCTTCTGCATATGAGACAGTGTGAGTTGAATGACAAGACGAAGAAATAACCTGGAACACAGTGAGGAAGCAAAACAGGTTTCTTGTCTGTCTTGCTGAATCAGTTGTTATGATTTATTTTTAAAAAACACTTTGGCTTTATGCATTATCTCACTGTTGGTTTGCCTCTGCGAGATTCCTTGAAATATGAAATTTTCTGCAGAAAGATAAATCATAAGATTAGTCAGATTTCAGCTGCTTGAAATCAACTGTTATGTCATGTGAGAACTCGAGTGAGGAGTGGAAAAAGAAGACCATACAGTTCCCACATAGCTGAGAAACTACACAGCACACCAGTGAAGATTAACACAACAACTCCTCCTGAGAATAAATCTTACCACTTGTGTCTGATTTCCAGTTAAGTAATTGCTGAGATCTGGGAACTAACACAAGTGCCCAGCAGACCAGAAAAAACAAAAGTTTAGTCATCTGTAACGATAAAACATTTCTTTCCCAATACTAGAATCTGATTCCTCAACTCAGGGCAGCTTAAAAAGTTCCAGTTTCCTCTTTTTGCAAATGTAACATCTGGTAAACTTTACTGCACAGAACTCATTTGAATACTTAAGTCAACATGAGGCCAGGCTTTGCTGTGTCATTAAAAACTGAGTTGGCAGCCTGCCATGGCTGTATGAATGTAACCAATAGTGTAAACACTGAATTTTACAGTGTAACTGCATTGACGAGGACACTATATTTAATGTACAGTATATCAGCATGCGATGGCTGATACTCGTTCCACTAGCAGCAGATTGGATCTGTGCCCTGATCTGAACCACCTTTCTGCAGATGAAACCAAAAGTGAACACACCTGCAATGTCACTACTAATCCCTCAGTTCACAGGGAAACTGTGTTTGTACACAACTAAGGAAAATATTTCAAAGTTGAACCAGGAAGACGGGCTGTAACCTGCAACAGATGTTTGCAACGGACAGTTTGGATCATAATTTCACTCTTTCATCTTGCAAATAAATGTGGCAAACCTGCAGGTTTGTTTAACATCTGTTTGATTATCTGGCTGCTTGTGTTTCCTTTAAATCTCAGCACTTAGGCTTGGTGAATATGGTGTTATTATGTTAGATGAAACTGATGGTCCTGTCCAAGTAAATAAGATTCAAGTTGTAATAAACCAGAATTCTCCTTACATTTAAATTGAATTTTTTTCTGAGAACTACACCTGTACTCACAACACAGACGTCCGGGCTGATAGGAGGCACCTGGAACTGTTTAGCAGCTGTGATTCAGGAGGCCTCTGATGGTGCCTGAAAAACTCTAAAGAGAACAGCAGATAACCTGATGAGAAATGGCCATGACAAACCAGATGTGCAACAACGTGAAGCTGGTTTGTTTAGTAAATAAAGTAGTGAGATGCCAGGTGCTATACACCGCAAAACGCCATCAATTTGCACTATTTATCCAAAGAGACACCGCATCAGGAAGTTAATCATGCATTACACAGAAACAGAAGCTGGAAAGCCACCCAGTATGACACATTTAACAAAAAACACTGTGTGTACAATACTTTTTATTCATATCCTGTTTTATGTCATGGCAAATGTTTCTGTCATTTCACAGTACAATTATGTGAATATATGGTTATACAGTAAGAATTAACAGAATAAGTCCCATGTAGGAGCTTTAAATTAGATTACAGCATACTTTTCATCAAAACAATGTGACTATCGGCCCACTGGATTCACTTCTGACCATTAATAACTTGGAAAAGAGAAAATAAGAATGTAATTCAATATACTGATGTCATACAGAAAAGGGCACTCTCCTAAATGAAATACATTAGATTTTCTTCATTATGTCATGAATTAGTGTGCCAAAGTGCGTTAACTTTTTTCCTGTGACAGAGTGGAACAAAACATTTCTGACGTCTGAAAATAAGAACTTTGTGCCAAACCTCCGTAAAATGTTTTCTTGCTCATCTGACATATGTTGTGCAAGTCGAAAGACAGACTATATTTGGTGATTAAGGTTTTGAAGAAGGGCAAACAGAATGTTCTCTATTGAAATGGAAGTGACTCAGATGCTGATGAGCAAATGGACCACCCTCAGGCTCTTGAATCCAGCTATCTGATGACATACTGTCTCATGAAACCAATCATTCTAACTTTGACATGCAATCTTAATTCATATCATTCCAGTCTGCACTGGGATGTATTTCCCAGTCAAATCTTTCCCATTTGATAGGACCACTAAAAGTCGGCGGGGCTTACCCAGTTAAGTATGATACAGATCTGCAGTGTGGGGATGGGCGAAACCAACATTTTTAAATTCGATCTGACACCGATACTAACTTGTTACAATTTTAACAATACTGATATTGATACTGATCATTTCTTAAGTAGGTATGTGATTTTTCAATATTACTTTCATACCATTTAATTTAATAAACGATGAATTTTACATACCTCCACCATAATTGATAATGGTGTTACTGTACATGGATATGCTTTTGACTAGTGCAGGTGCAATAGTGTTTATTGGCACAAATATTATACAAAACTACTGAACATGTTTGGAACCAACCACATTTTGTATTTATATAATTTTATTATTGATATTTTTTAAATCAATCAATACCAAATAAGAAGTTTGTAAGTATTTAAGTATCGATCCACCCGTCCATACTACAGAGAGAAACAGCCACAGGGGACTGGCTCCACACACGCCTCCTTTACCTGTTGTTAGATCAGGTGGGGGACAGGTTAAAGATGAATGAATTACACCTCAGCCACCACATTGTTTTGGAAATGAAAACAAAATGTTTGCCCACTGATCACACACATCTCTTTCTATCCATATTGCTCTGTCAGCTACTGCGATCCACAAACAGTTAAGTGTGGTTTTATAAAACCAGCGTGGCTAGTTACTTGCCCAAAGTCACATTTGACTGGATGATCCTTTGTAAACGTTCCTGACCGCAGGATGAGTCACTGAACATTTGAAACTGTTATACAGGAAGAGAAAAGATGGATTTTAATGTAAAATTACTGTGATACAGATTTTTGACATATATTTAGCATGTAACAAAAGATAAAGGAAAAATCAAACATAGGTACACGTGATTAAAACTGAGAAAATGTATTTTTCATTTCATTGACTTTAACATGACTTTGATAAGATGACGCATGTTCTGTGTACAAAAGCTTTGCATATTACAGCTGTAATAAAACGGCTTGATTAATTTAAACACTTGTTACAGAGTGAATGCATTGATCTAATTGCTGTCAGTGTTTGATGCATCCATGACCGCTGAATAAACTGAAAAAATGTTTTCTTTGAGCTGTGTGGATGATGTAAGATCCACACTTTGAAGATCCTGAATGTTGAAAGATAAAACAATAAAATAAGCTTAGTGAGAAGCACCAAGAGCAGTTTCTTTTCATGCATGATATTAAATGCTACTTATATGTGTAATTTGTCTTTAACATCTTTGAAATGATGCCAAACAAGGGGTTTACCATAAAAGTGCGAAACGTTGCCCATCAAGTACAAAGCGCCTGATCTTAGTCTGTAATAGAGAAACCATTTAGACGCTTTGCACTCTATAATCAGGAGTTCCTGTGAATTTGGTCTCGCCACACCAGTCTATTAAACGGCTGCTGTGATCTGGATTAGACCACTGGCGTCTTTCAGTTGTTTACACCCAGGCTACAGGAAGAAAAGAGCATGTGTGCTGGCTCGTGGAGAATTCCTGGCCAGGGTCAGTTTCTCGAGCTGAATCTGATTTTCTCATAATCGTTAGAGCTATGCTAAGATCAGCTCGGTGTCAATCTCGTGTGACCAAATAGTCAAAAAGGTCATCCCAGGAATACTTCCAAAAGCTCATATGTTGTATGTTGTATAAGTCAGCACTGAAACACTCAAAAACACACTTTGACCGCTGGATTCCTTAGTACATACTAAGCATGATTACAAATGTGGCAGGATGAATAGGACTCTGACTTACCTTGACTTTCACTGCTTAGATTATGCTACCACCCTTCAACCGCCACCCCTACTAACAAACACCTTCACCATCCAGTTTTTTCCAGTTTTTAACAGTAAGATGTCAGGTGATCATGGTATAATTTTATTTGGGTCTAATTAATACAGCATGAATGTGCATACCTACAACAATAACATACAAACCATATAAAGCTGCGTTTCGACCTCAGAAGCTTTCCCAAGATATTAAGAATCTCTTGAGGAACTCAGGTCCTCTATCTGCATTTCCATCACAGGAACCAGAGTCTTAATTAAGTAACATGCAGCAAAGGATCTCTGACCGGGATTCGAACGGGGGTTGGCTGCGTATATGGCACGCACTCTAACCACTTGAGCACCTACGCACCCATTTCTCTTTGTTTGATAAAGTTAAAAGAAGACTTTGTTGTGGGCTTCCCGACTCTTTTTAAAAAGAGAGAAAAAGAATGTGAGCAAGCTGAGAGAGAAAGAGAACAGTGGTGATCAACTGAGCTACAGAGTGAATGAAGAGAGGGAGCGGCAGTTGCGAGAACAAAGCAGTGAATGAGAGAAATAAAATGCTGTATTCTGATTGGTTCACAGCTGTTGTGTTCTACAGCACAAATAAATAGCCATCAAACACCCAGATGATGATTTACTGTGAAGACAAACGCTCTTAGTTTCATTATCCTCCTCTGCATTTCTCTTTTTCATTCATTTATTACATCCAATTCACGCAGCAGTAAATACGCAGAACATGTTGTTGTTTTTTTTCCCTCATGTGTGAATGCTGTGTTTTGGTTCAAGCATGACTGTAATTTTTAAAATTCCTAATGGGTCTAATTTTCCATGATCTACTTGGTTCCTCAGATACAGTGGAAACATAAATGAGACTGCACAAGAGGGACTTACAGTTTCAAATGTATTAGTTCCTCTGTGTCCAAAGTACCTAGAACTTTTGTTTGAAACAGGGCTTAATTAAGATATTAGAAAATGTATATATATAAAAAAGAGATTGTTTTGTAGCTCATTAAGATTTTTCTTATCGCTTATACCACATTATTTCCTCTGAAAAACAAGAATTGAAGGTCTCCTTTTCTTGGAAAAACCCACAGAAGCTCCCTTATTATTGCGTAAATACCTCTTGCTCTTTAAACCTCCTAGTCTGTCACCACAATCCCACAGCTACTGCTACTTTTCCCATTCTCAACCGCCGGCTTGACAAGTATGGCTTAATGAAGCACTGGCAGAGTGGCACTGGCCCTAGCCTTGATTCTGTTTTTTGTGTTTTTTTTTCAGAGATTCTTTTTTTCCTGAAATAAACTGCTGGAACCATACTTTCATTAGACGCAGCCCGGTTTTTGGCATGAAAGTGCGGGTCATGCAAGGACATCCCAGAATAGGAAAAACAGCCCGGGCAGAGCCTGCAGCAAAGCACTAAGAGTGGCAGGGATCCAGCTGAAATCACTACTAGTACACTGGCCACTGGAGAGTCATTGAATGCACACGTCTCAGGTAGGACACACACACACACACACACACACACACTGATTGCAACACTCTTTTTTATGGCTACCAGGTGATTGTAATGTCATATATATCATGTGTATGTCACCTCCTTTGTACATCATGTTGTATGTAGTTCAATGTTAGGTAATGTTGCAATAAAAAGCACTTGTGACTATTCATGGTCAAAATACAGCCCTGTCCCCTATGTTCGTCAAGCATTTGAGTAGGTTTGTAGTTACTAAGCAACCGTCATGTAGTCCCTCTCAGGCTAATCCGTCTGGGCCGCTGTGGCTGCATGGAGCCTTCGATGCACACTGATACGTCACCTTGGATCACCAGCGTCCTTTGTCCATGAGAACAGTGCTGATACACCAAATTGCACGTCTTTAGAGAGGGCGGCTTTTCTTTATGGCATCACACACAGCCTGGTCATTTAGCTCTGAAAAACAACTAATCTGTTGTATTGATAAAGAGTCAGTGCTCGGAAGATATGTATGCTTTACACCGTGTTCCTTTGCCGCGGTCATCAGTTTGCTCAGAGATGAGTCGCGCTGCCTCCTTTGACTTTTCAGCCAAAAACACCACCAAAACTAAGCAGATAAAGCTGGAACACAGTGCTTCAGTCGAGGTTCCATACGCCATTGTTGTGAAAATGAGACACTATTCTCAAATGTCACAGCACATAGTTCTTATCCAGCAAGGCTACTAATGTGATTTTGATTTGGACAGGAATTTCACTCATGTTTTGTTCAACCCCCCCTCTTCCTCCTCCCCACAGTCCCCAAGACAATCTTTTAGTGTGTTTCAAAGACTGCTTGTCATTAGGGCATGATAACAGCGGCTTTCTTGTAATAGGTCTTCCTGGAATTGAGTGTTTATTTGACCTACTTGGAAAAAAAACTATTAATGAGTAAAGAATCCCCCAAAACAGAATTCACATGTCATTCCCTTTAATGTTAGACAGCTGGCAAGTTTCAACAGAATCATACCCCACATGCTACTTGTTGACATTTTTGGTGACAATACAAGGTCCAATTCTCAACATAAAATGCAGAAATACAAAATATAGTGCTGCTTTTACTCCATGCTGAACTGTTAACATCTGGTGTTTGAGGTGGCTTGGGACTTTTTTTTACTTTCATCCACTCTGTGCTCTGTTTTTTGTGCTGTTTTTTGTCTCGCTGTCTAATAAAGGCAAGAATGTGAAGTAACAATCTTAAAAATAGTGTGTCTAGATTAAGAGCAGCACAGATTTGCCTTGGCCTACATATTTATATAATGTAGCCATAGCTTTGTACCACACTAGACATGCAGACATACACTGAAATCACATCATTTTTTAAGGGAGTCATTTTATTCGGAAATAATGTTCACTTTCTTGTCGAGAGTCTGTCTGTTAAATATGATACATAACATATGAACATAAAGCATTTCAGTCTCTGTCCAAAGGTAACTAATGAACAGATTATATCTTATTTGTTTCACTAGAGCAGTGCCTGTTCAAAACGTGCCTTTCGGAACGGGCTTATTATTTCTCAAGAACTGCATATGTATGTAACAATTGAGAAATGTATCAATTAAAACGACGATGAATTAATTGAATTGAATTGAATACTTTATATCAGGACAGAAACTTCACCAGTTAGACTTAACAGATTAAACCCTACAACCAGTTTATGACCCTCCATTGGTTTATTCCGCTGCCAAACAAACATCTCTGTCCTCCTAGTGGCTAGTTTTACTTCCTCCATCCTCCTATTTTTCTCCTGTGTATGCTTGTTCTTCTCTAAACTTCTCGGGCAGTTTAACTGATCCAAGAAGCCCCAACCTGTTGTGATATGATGGTGATTTTATCAAACAGCCCCCTGCTGCACTCAGACACAGAGCTGAGTGGCTTTCTGTTCACTTAAACATTAATTAAACCTATTACGTATCCAAACATCCTCACCCTTAACATTGCACTTCATTGGGTCCTCAGCTATACATCTGCCAAGTATAAAGACGATCGAATGAACTTTCTAGACATATGAAGGACAAACATACAGACAGACAGTTGAGATTCCTTGCTTTATAAAGAGAGATGTCAAGTGAAATAAATAACATAATGTGCTTTGCTAAGAGGTTAAGTGGGAGACTACTTTGCAGAATCTTATCAAAACTGTAAGCTTATAACAGTTTACTGTCACAACAGTTTGTGAAACAGTCACGAAATGTAATCTATAGATTTGTGTACATAGACATGAATTTTCGCATTTTTTCATGACACTTAGCATGACTTTGAAACTAATGTATTTCTATTGGAAATATATTTTGTCTATGCTTTGAGTGACAGACGTCATTCATAATGTCTATGCAAGGGACACATTTTCATGTTGGAAGGATGGCTGGATAAATAGGTGGCTGAAAATAGACTTTGCTGCAGGAGACCACTGTTCGCCTCCCATTTCCAACCGCGAGTGTTATGTTTCCAAATGCAAATCAGAATGTTTTTTTTGTTTTGTTTTTTTGTTGTGGTGTTTATGTTGCCATGATGACAAAGGTTGCCTAATTTTAAGGAAGTAAAATTAGTAACTTTCATCATTTAACTGACAATTTGAACCCAAACCATGATCTTTCCCCAACCGTAACCAAGTGCTTATTTGTGCCTAAACCTAATCAGACCTTAACCACAGTATTGTCACACCAACAGTTTAACAGTTGTTTGTAATGATTTCTGAGTCTCGATGGATGTGATGTAGGCACTAACACTCCAGGGTTATTGCTCCCAGCTAATAAATAATCCCCTGTAAAACCACAATGTGTTGTTTTTACACTTTGCTTTTTGAACAAACGAGATATAACAGTGATACTGAGCTTTAGAGTTGCCGGTTGGCTGATTTTGTTTCTTTTGGATGGAGCCAGGCTAGGTGCTTCAAGTATTTACGCTAGGCTAAGTTAACTGGTTAACTATAGCTTCAAATTTACTGGAAGTGGTAATTATCATCCCATTTAACTCAACAAGAAAGAGTATTGCACAAAAAATATGAAACAACTCAAAACAAAAATGTGTTTCTGACCAAAATTAATAAACCAAGTATGGTTCCCAGATCAGCTCAAGTACACTCGTCTGGGTGCAGCTGCTGAAACTGAACCGACATTGCTAGCATAGTGCCGCAATCACCCCAACAAAAATGGCAGACCTAACCTAAGCTGGTCCCAGTCTGGTGCTAAAACCTAACTGACACTGCCAGCACTGGGCTGCAGTCCCCCCTACTCCGGAGGCCAGCTTTGCCAGAACTGGCCCATATTTAAGCCAGACAGGCTGTAAAAAGTAATGACTGATCCATTATTCTGCCAGAGCTACCCCAATATGTGTATATGATTGACCTTGTATATTGCCAGAACTAGGAAATCTTTGATTGGTAATACAAAACCACATATATTTAATAAAAAACAGGAAAGGCCCGTCCTCTTCCCAATGCAATATTAGCTTGTTTGTTAAATTGAGTTGACACTTACTTACTGTAACACAGTGAAATAAAGTTGTGGTCAGCATTACACTGAAACTATGGTTGTAACATGTGACGAGTGCCTAGAACATTACAATAATTCACATATGAAGTGTTAATACATCCATATATTTTTGGGATTTACCAGCTTTAGGAGCCCCCCTTGTCTAAACACAGGATATTTGGACATAGGAAGCTATATTTCAATGCTGTCTGTGTATACCGGCCTCTGCTTTGAAAGTTAGTTTACTTTGACAGGTTCTCTCATAAATTAAATCCGAAGAGGCCACTGCAGATTCATGTCCACAGAGCTGTAAATATTTGAAGACATTGAAACAAATTTGACAATGAAGTAGAATACCTACAATATAGCAGCTGGTAGAAATGTAAAACAATACAATTTGCAGGATGCTGAACGTTGTTGGCTGTAATTGTTCATTTTACTTAAAAATATATACATTAGTAAGTACTGTGTTGGTCTGATTATAAGATGTTTTTTTCCCCCAGGAATACATGTTCACATCAGATCTTTTTTGAATGGATTAAGTATTGGTGCAAAACCAAGACCTACATGGAGTGTTGCATAATGGATTGTTTGTGGTCTTAATGTTGCTAAGCTAGCGAATGTCTTGAAGTCTGTTTATAGTGAGTGTGCTAGAGTCAGTCAGTCCTAGTATTTTGTTAATCCAGTTTAACCTGCAGGAGTTTCTGAAAGCTTGTGTAACGTGTTTTTCTGCAAGGGAGGAAATGAATTCATGACGAGTGAAAACAAGTCCAAAGCATCTTCCGACGTCTCCACAGCAGAAGCAGAAAATGTCAAGCTGCCAAATACCACTGTCACAGATGAAAAGGAGCTCAAAAAGACAAACAGGCAGTCTTATAAACACTAACTGCTGGAGAAAATCATTTTTGACTGCTTTCAAGAGCCTGGCAGGATAGGGTGTGAGTATGTAACTATATTACGATGTAAGTTTTATTCAAGAAGTATTTTTTTCCCAAAAAAGAGGTGTTGGAAAAAGTGAAGATCCTCTTATAATTAAGGTTGTGTTAAATTCAGGCCAATACGGTATTTAATTGCATTTCTTTAATGCTGGTTTGAGTGTAAAAAGTCCCTCTTTGATGTGTCATCATTTTCATTTACTAATATCATGTGGGTGCATGCTGTTGCCAAGAATGTACATTCCGAAAATTGTAATATTACTCGTAGATTACTGATCTTTTTTAAATTTTAGCCACATACTGAAAAAAAGCATGTTGGATTTACATGAAGAAATACATCAGGTGGACATATTAAAATTATGTTTACTCACAATTTTGTATTGTTTTACACACTAAATGTTTATTTGTTAAACCGATATGGTTTTCTTCTATTCATTTAAAGCTTTTCTTTAATGTAAAGTTTATTTGATTGTCATCAGTTAAACTGACATCACTTTTTTCTGACACTATTGAGGTATAAAAGTTGCATGTGTTATGTTATTTTTGAAAGCTGATTTCTCTTATTTAAATTATGTATTTTGTACGTCCCTCTGCTTGATCATACCTACTCTTGTATCTACAACATTTTGTTAGGAAGCAAATGCGGTAATAAACAAACACATTTCTTCACACATCACAAAATATTTGTATTTGGTCTGACAATATTGTACTACCATTGACTCCAAAGTGCACTGTTGTCAGGATTTTAACATGTTTAGAATTTTTCTTACCTCCATCATTAACTTCTTGCAGTAAAAAAAGAGAATCAGAAAACCCCTCTTTTTTAACATCAAAACATTATTTGAAAAGGCACTTTAAGGTTATCAAGACAGTGAATAGTAAACATCCATTACTGTTGGAACCTAATGTAACACTGGAGGGCCTTTAAAACATCTGTTTTGTAACAAAAAACTGTCATCAATAGAGAGTGCTCCACAGTGGTAAAATCAAGAGTTGCATAGTGCGAAGTTTCTTATGTACTTCCTGTCATATCACTGTACGGTAACAGCAGCAGGTACAATTGGTCAAATATTATCAAGAAAAGCCATAAAGCTGGCCTCATTATCACTATAGTATAATAAACACAATCCATTACAGATACAACCTGAGATGAACTCTACAAGTCTAAGGAGGCAGATGTTCTAATAATAAATGCCCCATAAATGTGTGCACGTGCTCTGAAACAATTATAATGGCTTGCTGCCATCATTACAGTATTCTCAGTAGAGAATAGATTAATCACACCCAAACCCTACACGTTGGGAAAATACTGTGCCAGTTCCATTATTAAAAAACAAAATCTGCATATTTAACAAGGCAACGTGTTCACAAAACCAAAGATGAATGTCCAGGAATAATCTGTGGAAGGGGTGTAGAAGCAAGCCCCCTAGGAACAGCACTAGCATAGCAACTTTCAGCTGTGGCGGCTGTGGCTCAGGAGGTAGAGCGGTCGTCCACCAATTGGAAGATTGGCGGTTCGATTCCCGGCTCCTCCAGTCCACATGTCGATGTGTCCTTGGGCAAGACACTTAACCCCAAATTGCTCCCGTTGCTGTGCCAATGGTGTATGAATGTGTATGAATGATTAGCTTCCCCTGATGTGCAGGTTGGCACCCTGGCTCCTGCCATCAGTGTATGAATGTGTGTGAATGGGGTGAATGAAATGTATTGTAAAGCGCTTTGAGTGGTCGAAAAGACTAGAAAGGCGCTATATAAGTACAGGCCATTTACCATTTACCATTTCATAGGGATGAACTGGGCCCTGCCTGTGATGCTGTACTTAGTTGTCTTTCTACATCCATGGGTAGAAGGTGTAGTGCTGAGGCCAATCTACCCCTCCATTCAGTAATTCTCGACAGTTCACTGATAAAGTCTCTTTTTAAGGACTTGGCTTTCTTGGAGAGTGTTGCCATCCAGCTCCTTGACAACCTTACAAAACACTTTGATGATGTATGTGAGTTCAGGAGGGTAGTTAGGTTCAAAGCATACATTAGGCCAAACAACATGACAGCAACTAATGCAATGTTATCCATCACTGACAGAAGAAACCCAGACTCAACTGATCCTCCTGAAGTACTGTTGCTGCATGGGCCTATCAACCAAAGAAGGAGGGTGCCCACCCAATGACCCCAGTGAAGTGTTTACACCTACCCTTACTCAAGCAATGATTGACGATTACAATATGGGATTGTAAAACCAAGACATGAGCTCAACTGTAACACCATCTGGCACGTGAGGACAATACCGATGTTGTCTGGTTTATCACTTGCATTTCTTTTTGAAAATGTATATTCTGACTGGTCTCCTCAATTGGTCCTTGGTTGAGGGTTAGGTGAGGGTTATCCACTGCCTGCAGAATGCACATTCACCAAATAAACAAAATGAGATGACATAAACACATTGAATATATGTACGGGGAATATTATACAGAATATCTGCACACAGTAATTTCATCAGTTGTAGTGAGAAATTTGAAACTGCAAGAGACAAGTTCAAAGGTCAAGATAAAGTCAGCAAAGACTGTCAGATGACTGTCACAAGACACTGCTAGGATGTTTCACTCAGTTTCTGCAAACTATAGACATTTGAAAATCTGGAAACAGCAAATGTTTGGTGCTTTTATTTGTAAAATAACTGAAACAATCAATGTATAATCAAAGCATTTGCTGATTAATTCTGTCTGTTAATGTAACAATTCAGCTCTTTAAAGTGTAAGTAATAAAATTATTTAATCTACCTACCGTTTCATTCTGAAATTTGTTATTGACACATAGTGAAATCATCATTTTGATATTGTTAAGATCACTACCATATTGAAATCTGAGTAGTTGGCTGACCGGTCTGTGTAATTTAAATAACTAGACTGTAGAGCATACAATAAAGACTGGACATACTGAATCTCAGTAATTATAATAACCACTACTCTCACACAAGATTTTCTGGGTCCTCACTGAGGTACACAGCGTCCCTTGATGACACATTGTCGTCCCAAATCAGCGTCATCATCCTAGTCGAGGAGGATTAACAGGCCGAGTTGTTTGATTAGAGCCATTTTTCCTTCAATCAAATGCTAGATCAATGATGCAGTATTTTTTCCAGAAAGCAGGTTTATTTAAGCCATGTGTGCCACAGTACTCTCTAGGTTTTTGCCTGTTTGTCCTACTATTTAAAAAAAACAACAGATAATACAAATACAACAAATAGTAAAAAGATTTGTACAGTGGCAGAATAATTCCATAAGAAGTCCCTTGTCATTATTTTATTACTTTTTCTCATAATCTTATGTAAGGAGGGGCATCTAAGTTCATAAGACTTTGCTAAATGTTAAGATTCGTGGCAAACTGAGCTCAACAGTTAGACTTCAAACAGACTGCTTCAGTGTTCATAATGCATCTCCTTGTGTGTAGAATTTCATAAATCACATGCCTCGATTACCTCAGGTCAAGTGCTGGCCATCGTGCCTGAAAAGTCTTTTATCATTGATGTGCCACAAACCACTTCATGTCTCTTAAATGCAAAATGTATTTTCCATTTTCATTCTCATGCCCTTCCTGTTGTTCTTCTTAACATCTGAAAAAAACTCCACTTTAACACTGTCATGACTCTTATCAGATTCCCTAGCAGGATATGTTTTTTTAACGCCTAAAGCAGTGCTTCAGTCGCCCTTTGGTTTGTGCTTGAGATAGTTTATTGTCATCTCAGGACACCAAAGCTTTCTTAGGTGAGTGCAATAGATTGCCAGTTTATTCTTCAAACTAGCTTTCCATCAAGCATATCCAGCGAGGGAGCCTTTCTCAGTCAGACCAGGATGATATGAGATGAGGGCCTCTCCAACTGTGTCAAACTCTTTGCCAGTGACATAAATTTTGTACTGAACTATTTTTTGCACTAGGCCTTCAAGAGTGTTTTACTTCTGTTTAGGATCCGAGGAAAGCAACATACCGTTTTCTCTTTAAGCTGCATTGCCCTATTCAAGTTTTAACTCTGCATCATAACAACACTGAGGAACACAAAATATACTTACCTACTTATCTTCTTTGTCCCAGCTGGGCCATAAGGCCACAATTATGGGCTGTGTTTCATCCCATGGGAGACCTACCTCTTCCAGTTATGTTATTACTGTCCAAAGGATGCTTGGCCAAAATGACCAAGCGCTATTCTGACTCTGGTAAAGAGAGTATGTTAGTACCTGGACTCACTGGACAAGGATGAGGATTCATCAAGTGAGTGATGGCACAGAGCAGTAGCAGAGGTGGAAGGGATATAAGCACACGAGTAAGGGTTAGAAAAAGAGTATTCAGAGTATGCATAAACTCCCATAGATAACGTAGAACATAAATATACCCAGAATGTGGAGAGAAAATAGGCATGATGATACACAGGTAGGCAGACTAATGGACTAATGTCTTGGGGAAAAAAAACTCAGTATGTACATTGTTACCTGTTTTTGTATCCCTTCACCACCAGACTTAAACATATTGCAAGTATGTACCAAACGGAACACCATTAATCACCACTTTGGGGGTTAACCAACCTTTTATGATGTTATTCCTTCTTAAAGGTCACCATGCAGCTTCATCCAACCATGTAACAGCCCAGTGGATAGGTGACAGTGAGTTCACTGAATGCCACACGTTTTATTTCTGTGGATAGTGACAAGCTTAGGTCAAAGGCTATATAGTTTTCCCCCACATAGCACTTTCACAGTTAGGAGCAACCTCTTATTTAGGTTATGCCACTACTTGATGCATTCTTGGCAAGATGCACGTCAGATGCGCTATGGCATTTTAGCCCATTAGCCTTAGCCATGTCCTCCTTCAGTACATCAATTGGGGACTGTGGATACATAGGATACATCTAGGCTAGACGTACTGTAGGATTGTGAATTTATGTGGAAAGCAATCATCATTTGAGCTAAAGTAGAGGTTTAACTTGTTAAAGCTGTGTGTTTAAGCTGTTTGTGCTTCACATTGTTCTTAAAGAAACTATGTTTGGCTTCAAATCGAGGGGTAGGGGTTGAAATCTTTAACTAGGAAATTGGACACCACTCATTTTGTCATCAGTAGCTGACGATGGCACAAACATAACACCCCAGCGATGAATTTGTACCTGACAGAGGTTCCCAGTATGTTCCTTACATATTCTAATGGATTTTAAGTTTTTTAGATGATTATTTGCAAAGATATACTTATATTTATGGGCTACTTTCCCCGCAACAGTGGCCAGCAGCCTCAGTTCACAATTGATTCTGGGAAAGTCCGTCTACCACGCTGTTTGGAACCTGCATCTGACAGGACTCTGTTTGGAAGGTTGAATGACCACTACTCCTCGATCCTCAACAGAAATGGGACATCCTGCTCTACGTGGGTGCACACAAAATGGAGTGGTAGGGCTGTGGTAAGGCCAAGGGGCGGAATTGGGACTGGGCATTCATCTCATTGACAGACAGAAGATGATGTCAGAAAACGTGGGTCAGATACACCTTCTCTTGCTCTGTCTTTTTGCTCATGGTTGTTCAGTAAGCCGTTGATGTTGTGTGATTTGTGAATGAGCGTGCAGGAGGTCTGGCTGCTTGCTTGTGAGAATTTCTTCATTCTCGTTTTTGTTTTTAAGCAGAGCTGTATATTAAGTAATAAGATTAAAGTACCTAGAAATTAGACTTTTTAAATGCTAAAAGTATCTAGAATAATAACAGTGTTAACAGGTCAGCTTTGTAGGCCTTTTTTTCGTGCATACAGATAATTGTGTGTAAATCATGTGATTGATACAGATATTATGTCTGTTTTTGATAAGAACATAAATCTGTTGTCACAATAGTACAATACAATAACTTCGTTTAACTTTGCTGGTAAAATGATACATCTGAGCCACTCCAGGGCTAAAATGAGCGTTTCTTTCTTTACAAACAATATGTATATGCTTTGGTATATGCTTGGTTTTTGTTTTTGAAAGCAAGTTGTTTTATATGCCATTCAGTGAATTTCACTGTATTGTAATATTCCATGCTACATTCTGTTTGAATATGGGTTGCCTATATAATTTAATAGGTTCTCCTTTTAACTTTGAGTACCTGCCCCTCTAAAGGTCAATGCACATAACTTGAACACAACAAAGTAGAGATAAGTGACCAATTAGCATAACATGACATACTATGGCATAACATGATGCCGTGGGCTGTTTTTCCTCCTGTTCTAACCAGTTTTTTTATATTTTTTTTTATTCTTGAGTTTTTAAAAAGAGTGTTGAAGCACAGTGAAAAGGTTCATTACTCATCACATCCTTCCCTCGCATCACAGGTAGCTTACTCTCCTACATTGTGTTTATTGTTTTTTTTAAGCTCATGTCTCGTGAGGCAACTGGAGGCCCGAAGCCTGGGGCTTTAGCTCTGGTAAGCCTGTGCATTAAGGCACCTCTGCACGTGGAGTAATTATTCCATCTCCAGTTAGGCTGCTGCAAGCTGCTTTTCAATTACACTTGTTCCAATCTAGGGATGTATCAGAAATTTCCTCTTTCACACATTCCTCATCCTAGTTAACAGCAAACAAATAATCTAATGATGGACATGCTCCTCTAGTTGTTCTCACAATACCAGTACCTGGTAAGAAATACCAGGTAGTGTGTGAGGTGTGTGTGTGTTGGAAACTCTTATGACTTTTAAAGGTTCAATAAATACTGGTTCGAAGAACAGCTCTGATTATCTTTTGTGAAATGCGCTCTACTTTGGAGAGAGGCCAGGATGTTCCTGGTGGCACTGGCAGGTAGTTGCACCTCAGTGTGACCCTGTAGCACCCTGTCAGCAGTTGAAAGACTCACTGTCAACTTGGTCAGGGCCAAATTTCCTGGTTTGTTTTTATGACAGGTCAGCAGCTGTAAGTCTGTTTTATTATGTTAGTCCAGCCACCACATTTTACTTTTTCATTTTTCATTTATTTTATGTAATTATTTCCGTCAAGGAGGTTATGATTTTGCCTGTTTTGAAATAAAGGAATACAAATACACTCTATACTGATAATTAGTTTTATAGTCATTCATAACAAGTGTGAAATTGTGTTATGTAAACATAATTGTTATATTTAAACACAGGTTTCTGGTAGTTCGTCGGGTTGAGAGAACAGGCAAGAAGACGAAAGAAAGGAAGAGCGTGGTATGTAGGGAGAGAGAGTTAATGGAGGGTTTGGAAAGAGTGGTAATGGCTTGACTGAGCTGTGTTCAGATGTGTTGACTTCAGTAAAGTTGTGAGGAAAACCCAGAACATGTTGGACTGATTAAATGTATACAAATAAAAAAATGTATAAATAACATGTAGGACATTTAATAAATACAAAATAAAATTCTGAAAAAAGTCGACTACATGTTATTTTTACAATTTAATTTAATTAATTAATTTAATTTTTGTTTGTTTTTCACTTTTCTTTGACATCTAAGGAGCAGCAGAGTGACAACTGAAACTATGTGGCAGCTACTGCCATATCTGTGGCAACTAGTGGCACTCCTGTGGCAGATAATGGCACTTCTGTGACAGCTAATGGCACTCTTGTGGCAGCTACTGGCACCCCTGTGGCAGCAACCAGCACTCCTGTGGCAGATAGTGGAACTCCCGTGGCAGTTAGCGGCACTTCTGTGGCAGCGACTGGCACTCCTGTGGCAGCGACTGGCACTCCTGTGGCAGCGACTGGCACTCCTGTGGTAGCCATTCACAAGAAGAATTTAAATCCATCGTTATTGTTTAGAGGAAATATATAAATCAACTATGTAGTAGCTATATACAAATTGCATATTCAAATTTGAATTAAATTGAACAACCCTCCATCTTCCTTTTTTTCTGTGTGATGAACTATATGGAAACCCTAATCTGTCAATTAACAACAAGAAACATACAATTAAAAGAGCTCCCACAAACCTTTGCACTTTAAAAGCAGATATAAATTTCTTGAAGGAGCGGAGCTGACTGAAGTTGTGCATAATTTAGAGACCACTTTTCCTTTCCCTTCATGAGTTGTCCTCACCTCACATGATCTGTAGACCAGTTTATGTGGCTGGGGGTTTACAGGTTCAAACACAAAGTTCAGGTTAAGCTGCTAAACAGTAAACATATTTTCCTATTTGCAGCTTTGAATCAGCCGAGACAATTTCAAAAATGTGTCCGTTTTATTATCCACTTTATGTTAATGCTAATAGTAAAACAATATGGAATATCTTACAGATATTGGTATATCAATGCTTTTGTCTTTATTACAGTATTACACTCTGGATTCTGTGATGGAGACATATTTAGGCTCACAAAGGCGTACCTGTTTCTAAAAAAAACTATATTACCCAAAATCTTTGTAGTGAAGTAACATGTGACCCAATAGTGTGGCTCACTGGCATGCTGCTGTAAAAACTCACTATAGAACCCAATGTGTGGCTGAAAATAATCCATAAAAAAATCATAACTGTTTAAGTAGTAAAATTTGTAAAAACTGCAGTGCCCAGATGTTTTTCAGGAAATTATTTAGCACTTTTAAAAATCAAGATATTTGTGATGCATCTTTAAAGATTTCATCTTTAGAGGGACCAAATGTACTTGGAACTGAGAGCCACAGGCAGGCTGGGGAAGTTGTGAAGTATTGAGAAACATAATCTATTGTTGATTTTGGTATTTTTATGGGAATTGTTGACAATATAAAACATATGGAAGATCGCCAGCTTTATCCTTTGAGACATGGGTGAGGCAGTCAGTAATACTGCTTCCCAAAAAGCAATGTTCCTACAGTACTATCAACCAAGGATTAACAAACAGAACAGATATTTTATCGAACAAAGGCAAGACAATTATGAAACAAAGCAATGCAACAGTAGCTGTGATCACAGGTGATCCCTACTGTATTTCACAGTAGCCTCTGCAACCCTGAGTCAGTGACAGCACTGAGAAAAAAGGTGACATGGTGGAACAAGTGCAGGCATGTGAAGCCATTTGTGTATTATCCAAGGAATGCAACATGACAGCAGCAAGTGAGTGATGTAACTTGTCGTGGCAATTCACCTCTTGCACTTCACTTCAGTTACCTTGTGAGGCAGCTGGATTCACCGGATCACAACATCATGAAATCATGTGAGAATCCATCTTACCATGTTTCAAGTGGTGCAAACTACCAGTGATTTGGACCACTCAACATGATCTCACAAATCCAGCTGCAATGCAAGGTAAGATGGTTATAGACAGATGCTTCACCTGTCACCTGTCAAGTTTTTTCTTCTTCTTTCCAAACAGTTTCCAAGGATGACTTCCTGGATGTTTCTGTGTAACAATTTCTCAATACAGTACTGTGTATTTCTTTAATGCTCAGGTCATGGCTCACTCACACTCACTACAGATATTCAAGCTGCTGCAGAGGTGTAAGCCCCGATGAGTGGGATGAATACTCCTTTATCTCAATCACACCAACTTCTAGGAATTGTTGTGACTATGAGTTGCCATACCCATACAGACTTGGCAGGATATGAATCAGCATGAACAAATGCTCTTTGTTTCTCTTTTACACAGGAACTTACTGTTCAGACGCACAAGAATGGTTTCTATGACTGTCTCTAAGTTTTTTGATCCTTTCAGATATCCACATGAGCATTTATACATATTCATAATTTGTTTTTATATAACATCATTTTATGGTTAACATTTCAGTACTTTCAAACCTGCTTAACAGCATGATGTCACATATAGGTCAAAGAAATAAAAGTCAGTATCAACAGACCTACCGGTTATATTTTGTTCTGCGTTTGCAATAAGAAGGTCACATCGTACTTGAAGCCACTTTGACTGTTATGTTCTTCCATGCATATAATTCTGATTTCTAGGTATAATCTAGTGTTTAGTCTACACCAGTGGCACAGCCGTTGGGAGCAATTTATCTTGCCTGAGGACAATTCGACATGCAGACTGGAGGAGCCGGGGATCGAACCACTGCAGACCTCCTGATTGGTGGAGCAATTGCTGGTTAATACAATTGATTCCCTTTTGGTTATGATATTGTAACACTTTAATAATAGTATTATTGCTGTTATGATAGAAAGGAAAGCAGAAAACTCAACAAAAAAATGCATAACAGTATTGATTGAATGACAAAATTATCATTTGAAAACATTATTCCTGAACAATATTTAATCATGCCACCTCAGGATGTTTGGACTGATTATATTTGATGCAAAGATATGATTTATATATAAACCACCGTTATAGTGTGACCTTTTTTTCCTGTTGTTACTGCTTTTTTTTTTACTCAGCTTCTGGTTTGCCAGCAATGAGACTTGACTGTTTAGGATTTTTAAAGGCAAGGTTTTTGAACACCTCCTGGGGTTTCTTTTGTTTTTGAAGTTGGAATGGATTTTGTTAGTGCAAATACATATATATTTTAATCCCACAAACAGTCTTCTTTATTTTTTAATTCAGCAGTTCAGGCAAATGTGCTTCAAGGAACACACTGTACCTACATGGCACATACTGTTATATTCTGAAACAAAGAGAGAGTTACTTAATTATGTAAAACAGTGCCATCCCCTCTGTTTGATTTCAGTTCTTGATCAGAACTTTTTCTGAATGAACTTTCGCCTGCATTTTAGACTCATTCTGTGTGTCTGGGGTTGCATGGGGGATCCCTGACAGGCGGATGCATCCTTAGATGGATCCCTCACAGGCTGCTGCATCTTTAAATGTTCAATGCCTTCATAAAACGAGAGGAGGGCTGAATGCTGAACTCAGTTACCACAACATTGAGCCAAAGGGTGTTTATACTGCTGTTACCATGGAGATATGCCTCTCCACTCTCCGTTATGTAATACAGATTTAAAATTCATCCTTCTGAGGATGAAAGAGCAGAGCATCAACCCCTTAGAGAGGGGGGGGGGCATGCAGAGAGAAAGAAAGTTAACAAAAATGTTGTAACCCTCAAGGTTGTTTATGATCTAAACAACCTTTGAGAATTCTATTAACTTGCTTTCAAGTTCATTATCACCATATAATACATGTTAATGGATTTTCATCATCATCATCAACATTTTCATTGAGCGGAATTTATGAATTAATTTGATTTCCACTGTTCATTGATGTATTAGTGAATTTTGAAGATGTCTGCAGCTGTCTTTGATATCTTTGGCTCTGATAACATAAACAACTCATGATCATAGCTGGTATGTGTCTGTGACAATAAAGGACAAGCAAACTTGGACCAGACTGAATGTGCTCTTATCCAAAAGTCAGAAATACTGCACCGAAAATCTGTCTATTTAGAATGAAATACCACTCCTGCAGCACATTCAGCATTCACTACTTCTGCACCAACCACATTTTTGTCTCTTCAGGCTGGCTCATCAGGCAACATACAACTCAGACAGCTCAGAATATTTATATTGCCCTGTAATTGGTTGATCAGGTGGAACAAAAATGTTGAGACATTGCAGCTAGTGTCATTTGCGGCAAATGTCACTCTAATGTAACCTATGTATCTTTCATATAGGCTACTATAGCTACAGTAGATTGCACTGGTCCTGGTGCAAGCACTTATTAATCAATATATACATTGAATACATGCACTTCCAGGTCAGACAGTCACCATGTTCTGCTGGTGCAATACTGTGCACCTTGGTGTGAGACAGCCACCAACTGTTGATTAATGGAAGAACATGGACCCATTAGCATCAATCGCGTCACCTGTATGCTCAAGCATGCACCTGTGCATTCTCATATGATATTGAAGTATAATCACTGAGGCCAAAATTAGAAGCAGACCCCTAATTACAAGTTTAGAGATAAATCCACAGCCTCTCTAAACTGTCCTCATCTCACTGCTGCAGGCAATAACTGTATTTTAAGGCAGTTTGTTTTCACACATGACACATATTATCACATGTCAAAGGGCAGCTGTTGAGGACAGAGAGTCATTTAACTTACTGAGCAGCTGTTCCACAATAGAATGGGTTAAAGAAAGGATTACTCATCACTGTTTTACAGGAATAAATGATTGATTTATGCTCTTTTCAGTGAAATGAGCAACTAAAGGAGGAATTAAATTAGGACTCCCTTATTCTGCATCTTTGTTTCCCTAACATCATTTTATGGGTTTACGCCTAGCTGCACAACAGTGGAAAATGTGTCAAACAGAGGTGGAGTCACTGGGAGAGATCTTTTTATCTAACAGCAGGCTTTCGCTCTGATACACGAGAGAAGCAGCAGGGAGGAGGAGGCATGAAGGCAGAAATTGAGCAGAAGGACTGGGGTCACATGAGGCCATGGTGTCTTCGAGGAGCAGAGCACAGCCTGGGCGTGTGAACGGGGTGGCTGACTTGGAAAAAAACTTGGGAGGGGATGCAGGCAGAAGGAGGTTAACGGAGGAGAGCAGGCGAGACAACGTGAGCCACAAAATAGGTTATTGATTTGCCATGGGGCTGATAGAACGAGAGTGCACAACCCAGATCTTATCATAAGGAAAGTTCCAACTATGATATCAGCTACAGCTTCTTTTTTCATATGCTTCTAGAGCAGTGGGTCCCAAAGTGGGTGCCACAGCAACCTGGGTGCCGTAAGGATAGGCCAGGGGTGCCAAGTGATTAATCACATAATTGTTCATCTGTTGTATTTTTAATCACCACATTAAAAGAAAACAAAAACCCAGCGATATTAAGCCTGTATTAACTGCTTTTTTGTTACATTTTTGAACAAATCAAGCCAGAAAAAATAAGTAATCAATATTAAAATCACACGACAACTGACTTCTGCCGGTTGTCATAGTAACAACACGCTTTACGGCTTGGGAATTTTGCAGGAGCTCAGCAGTCAGAAAAAATAGTGAGTGTCAGAGCAGCAATGGGAAGATTTGAGAGAAAAACAGAGCTCAAAGAAGCACTGAAACATCTCAGCTCTGATGACAGAGGCGACTGACTCTGAGCACTAATCTGAAACTACTCAACTGATGGCTTCATGGACAGATTTTAGCTGCTTGTGGAAGACGGATATCATTGTCCGTGCACACTCACTTTGGCTTGCACAGTTGTTTGTGTCATGAGGCTCTCTGATTGCTGGTACACATGAAAACAAGACAAGAAACGTCCTGGCAGTACAGTCAAACCTGCAAATTGATCTCTCCACATCAACAGCAGCTCACATGTCCTACCCTTAGATGCATAAGTGGGGTCAAAAATACCCCAGCAGTTGTTTTTTTGCAATGTCTTAAATCGCACCTATTATTATTATTATCAAATTACTACTTTGTAGTTAGCTAACACTAGCTAACTAAGCTAGCTAACATTACTGCATTTGTTGTGTAGAGAAGCACTATGATGGTTAGGGTTAGGGTTAGGGTTATGACAGAGCCAGCAGAAGAGAAAGCGGTGTAAGATGTGTCCAAGAAAAAAAAATCGCAAAGCCAGCAATAGTTGTTGGAAATGCAGTGACCCAGTGTGCAGAGCTCACAGCCAGAAACAAGGTTTGTAACAGCTGCTCACAGTGAGAAGAGAGAAGACGCGCGTGTGTACATGCATAGACAGACAGACAGACGGATACACAAACAATGAATGTTGATGTTTTGATAGCATGTAAAACATGAAATCATTCTTGTGTTATAATATTGCATTAAATGCATTGATTCTAATTGGGCTTCTTTTTGGATGTTTACTGTTTTTGACCTTTGTAAAAGCTGTTTTGGGATAAAAATGTTAATAAAAAGTGACAATGTCAAACATGAAATAATTCTTTTGTTGACCAAAATATAATAAAAATCATCATCTTTAACCAAAATGAAAGAAATGTCTTAAGTTTACAGCATAAAACGCATTAATTCTAATTGGGGTCATTTTTGACCCCACTCATGGAAGAGTGTAGGTATCGGTAGGTCATGCATCTAAGGGTAAAAATGTCTTCATCCTTTTTGGGGTTTTTTGTTTGTTTGCTTTTTCTTGCAGGCTGCATCTTAATAATAATCATTTTAACTGAAAAAAATGAACAACTTGTTCATTCATTTGAACAATTTATTGTTCATTTGATTGTATTCATTGTTTACTGTAAGTAAAATGATTTATCTGTAAATCTGCACAGCACTTGTTGGCTTTTTTGTTCTGAGTAATTGAAAATGAGCCCTTGCAGCAGCAGCACGAGGGCTTCATACACACACATACACACACCATTCACATATGCAGGATGCAGGATGCAGCAGCACAGGAATAATTAGGGGTTATTTTTTATAAAGCACACATTTTATTTGGCCCATTGCAAGGCATTAAATAATGCTGGTGTTACAATAGCTTAGGACAATTAGAGGAGATGACTAGAGGAGATAGCATTAAGAGCACATATCCTAAGCACTTGGGTGGTGGAGTTACACTGCTAGTGTGTCCTGAATGAGTCTACATCTGACAAGGTTGTTTACTATATAACAGGGAAGGGCTGTTCTTTTTTTTTCTCGAGACTGCAGTGTTGCACATGCTGTTTACATGCTGTATTGTATTTTAAGATGTGTCTGATAGCCTCAGGAAAGTGGGTCAAAAACAACTTTTTTTGTTTTTACAATATTTTCTGGGTTTTCAGCTGTTAAAACTCATAAATACAGAATGATTGATGGACTAATATCAGGAATTGCCAGCACTTTCATGGTTGCTGATATTCTCATGTCATTAACTTGTATTAATATTATATTTGGTATAATGTGAACCATGTTATTACTCGTGTTAACAGAACTGTCCCTCCTGTGTGAGTATAGTCACACAGCAGGAAGAGTTGTGTATAGTCACATTGTTGAACTGTTAATATGTAACCGTAACCCAGAAAAGACCACACAAATAGGACATGAGTAGACCATGCAATAACAAGAAACCTATACCTGAAACTATGCCAATATACTCTAACTAAATTTGGAGTGGGGATTTACATGAGTCACGAAAGAAATGTGAACCAGAAGATCCTCAAGATCATCAGGCTGGATTCTTATTGTGTTAAATCCTTCCTCTGGTAAGAGAAACAGATTGGATTAACTCAGGAAAGGTAAACATGCCATTAAGCATAATACCAAACAGTTGGTAACTATAAGCCTGATCAAGGCTCCAGAAATAGCCTTGCCAATCGTGCCTGCGACTATAAATACGTAATGCCGTCCGGATTTTTTTAACTATTTGGTCTAAGATTTATTTTGCTACCTATAAATGTAAAGAAAGAGTTCAAAAGTTCAAAGCTGTAATCACTGTTCTCCAAATAGAGAGGCTAATTCTTCAAGAAGACTTATCCAATGACACCAAGTCACCTAATACAAACTAGTAGGAGAAGAAGGTTGCACACAGCATAAAAGCACTTGTGAATCTTATCTTCACTGGTTGTCATTGAGGTAAAGGGTCTCTGAGTTGCATTGAGCAACAGGGATAGTCTCTTCACTCAGAAACCATGGTTACATATGTAACCTTCAATTCTCTATTGTATAAGTCTATCTCCACCTAGTTACATATCCAATAAATAACGTGCCATGAAGACAGTCGACTTAAAAATGATGGTGGCCATCTCTAATCTTGAGGTATCTACAACCCAGTGTGACTGTCAGCGAGCATTTGACAGTGTAGGTCAAGGTGCTTTGGCATGAAATAGACAAATAAGTGGTTTGTTTTGTTCAACTGTATTGATTTTTTTTCACATGACCTTGTGATTTTTTAAAAACAAACATCATTTGTCAGGGACAATGTACAAAAATAATAATTAAAAAACAACACAAAAACATGAATCTTATTAATAAGGTAGCAGTTTTCCATCTGCACTGTCTGCACAGGTATGTATGGGCGCTAAAATGTTTTCAATAAGATAATTCATGATTGAGTTGGCTAAAAAAAGTATATGCAAACAAGACCGTTGTTTAGTCAGGTTGCATCAGAATCTGGTTCAATGTCCTCCTTGGTACTATTCTTTTTGGCAGATCTGATAAGCAACCATATTCAGTTTCGCAACAAAACAATTGTACTAAGTAGCGTTAATTTTGTCAGCTGTTTTTTAATTTAGTTTTAGTCTTAGTCCTGTGTCAAATGCCCTTATTAGTTTTTGTCATATTTAGTCCACCGTATACTTTTTTTGGTCACATTTTAGTCAAAAGAAAAGTATTTTAGTCTAGTTTTTGTCCATGAAACTTTTGATAGTCTTTTTAGTCTTTGAACAGATTAATTGTAATTAACATTTCAGTCAATCTAGTCTAACCAAGAGATGTAATTTTAGTCTTTTTCTCACTCATCTCACAAGATTTATCAAATCGCACCAGACAGGAAGTCAGACACAGAATCAGCATATAACTTACGGTCAACTAAAAAATATACAACCGATCGCATTTTAGTAACAAACACAAATACATGTTTTCTACGTAGCCTATTGATCCACAATAGAAGCACAAAAACCACAAAAAAAAACAAATCAAGAAAATTTGAGGAAGTTAACAAAACCGGACTGTTTAGTTGTGCTGCTACTGCAGTAATTAATTTAGCCTAAAGGCACTCGTTTGGATTTGATTGTACTGCCGTAATCATTGTATTAATAGTGAAACTTAATTTAAAAGGTGGATCGCTCGCCCTGACTTCACTCCGCTCCGCTGCTGTAATGCTCCCGGTGGGGGAGGATGCTGGGCAGAGGATGTTGCAAAACCGTTGCGCAGGTGGAAACCCTGGGTAACGATGTTCCTCACAGTGTCACACACATCGCCCTGGCATGAGCACAGCACAGGAAGCAACACTAATGTGCATCCAATGAATGCACTTTTTGGATTGTAATTTAGAAGGAGAGAAAATATATAATATTTTGGATTCCTCCCTTTTTGACGAAAAAAAGAGCGATTTTATTTAAGTTTTTATTTAATAAAAGCAGATTTAGTCTTGTATTTTTTCGTCAACAAAAATGCATGTTAATTTAGTCACAGTCAGTGTTTAAGGGCATTGGTGCCGTTTCGTCATCGTCTTGTCTTAGTCAAAAACGATCATTGACGAATATATGTCGTCTAGTCCCATCTGATGAAATTGACACTAGTACTAAGACCCACTGGAGGAAGTGGTCTCGGTTTGGTCACAAATTAGTTCTAGACTGATTTGGTTGTGGTGGAAATGTGGCCTGACCTAAAGCTGACCCAACTACAAGGGATACTCAGCAAATTCTACACATATGGCTCCCTTGCCAGGTGAGCTTTGCATTGTGGAGTGGAGATGAGCAAAATCAACTGTTGCCAGCAGCCAGACTGAGAACGAATTGCATAGGAGTAGTAATGAGGAATGTTGCAGTTTTGATATTTGGGCAGATGTAACATGGATGTGTAACAAGAATACATCCATGAGATTAAACCTCCATCTTCCAGTGATTACGTTCTTCCACCCCAGACACATCTAACCAATGAGCAGTGTACGTTCTCACATGACATTTGGTGATGTATTTTCTCTGTGTTGAAAAAGAATAAACCAATGAGGAACCTCAACAAGTTTACCACCTCATTTACTGATTTTAACAAGAGCAAACTAACTAGGTTTGAAAAAATCTACAGCCAAGCCAGACACTGTCAGACTGTGCTGATTGGAACAGCAGTTCTTTGAGATCAATGTTAACATCAGCATGCTAACATACCCACAATGGCAATGTTAACATGCTGATAAGCAGGTAATGTTTAACATTGTTTATGATCTTAATTTAGTGTGTTAGCACACTAACATTAGCTAATCAGCAGACAATTGAGGCAGACGGGGTTGCCATTAGTTTACAGGTATTTGGTCACAATTATTGGATGGATGAAATTCTGACATGATTGCAGTAAAATGAAAAGTTAAGGATTCACCTTGCTTTTTTTTGGCCATGCTGCTAGTATGGCTAAAAACTACAATATCCTAAGACAGCAAAACCCTGTTTAGATGAACCATTCACATCCCCCAGAGGATCTGAACGCCCTTGTGCACACAGGGCCACAGTGACCTGTATGAAATTCACAGGAAATACAAAACACTTTTATACTTTCTGTGTGATGCACTTCGTTCATTCACATTTGTCAGATGCATGTCATAAAATGAGGAATTGCAGCACGTAGTTCATCTGAGGTGAGTCTTTTTATCAGGGGGACGCTTAAAGCAGTATGCCCTACAATGCCCTGCATTTCCCTTTTGAAATGCTGCCAACAACAGACATTATAGTGGGTCATGATACGCTACACAGCCTGGAATGTGTGTGTGTGTGTGTACGCGCACACGCCTTTTGCCACGACCTTGCAACGTGGCTGTTGCAAGTGCCTTGATTCATCACTGTGTGTGCATGGTCATATGATTGCCTTTATTATTTCACTTTCAAGATTAGTGCATGTGAGTGTGTTTGTGCATGTGCTGTTTGCCCATTCTAAATATCCACATCGTGTTTCCATAACCCCAGTGAGTACATTTTGTGTTTGTTGATGTGTTACGCAACCTTTTTCAAACAGTAATTCAAAGTTATCAGAAGTGGCTCCCTTCGCTATCTGTATAACATGTCAGCCAAATACCTCAGTGTCCCAAAGGTTGACTGGAAATTCTGTTTGACAGTAGGAGTAAAACTTCTGTCATACAGTAGTTCCCATCTGACATTTGAGTCATAAACTAAACCTAACTGGAACAGAGGAAAACTCTGAGGCATCTGATGTAATATGTTAAGAAGATGAATCATTTTGGTGTCTTGCCAAGTTTCAAGGCTTTTTTGTTTTCTAAAGCGGCACCTTAGATGTTTACCTTTGTTAATTCTCACCTGCACTGCTTGTGCCTTGACTGAAACATCTCAACAATGTTGGATGGATTGTCATTAAATTTTCATAGTCCACAGGGGATGACATCTACTGTCTTTGGTGACTTTTCATCTAGCGCCACCATGAGGCTGACTTTAAAAAAAGTTAAATAGCATAATAATATTTATGCACATAGCAGATGGTTATGAAAAACAGCAAGATTAAAATAGAGCCACATTTAAGCACAAATTTAAAACCCAAAGAAATCAGATGAGAAATAAAACAGATTAAACACAGTTAAAAGTCAGAGAATAAAAGTTATTCTTGAGGTGCAACTTAAAAGCATCAACATTAGAATGCCCGTCTAATGGCCCTGTTTAGACAGCATTTGGGTATTTCTTACTACGCTAATGTTTGTCCAAATGCTAATTTTTCTGATAAGTTTGTTTTTATTAGATATTCGACGATTATAAAGAGGTGGTGTGAAGGCATGGTTGACATCTGTGACAGCCATTCTCAAACCGTCAGGGGACAGGACAGCTGAGGATCCCATTGGCTGTCAAGCCACCATTTGACTCTACTGGGCACGCTCTGGCTTCATATGACGCCACACAAGCAAGATGGCAGCTCCCAGAGACAAGGCATTTTGGCTTCATTTTTGCATAGTGGTGGGAAGTGAAGGTTTGTTCATACAGTCAAAGACTTGTCATACGTGTCATGCTTGCTAGACAGAGCTGACAGATATTTGTTGAAGGTGGCATTAGGTTAAAAAGAAAACTTTGCATACAAATTCATATCTAAATAATCATTCTACTGGTTTCCAGGAAATTGCTTTATGCCTTAATGCTGTGATGTCCATGAATAAGCTATCATGGCATGTTGTTGACACTCAACCCAGTCTTGTGCCACATTTTGGTTCTTCTGGAGACACATTCACAGTAGCTAAGAGCAAAAGTGGCTAAACTTGCCAATTGCACTTGATTGTTTTTAATACTTACTCTTACTTACTCCTAATTAATACTGTAGTCTTCGCATCACTCTTCAATTATCCACAAGTTGCTCAGCAGAAACACGAGTAAGATACAGAGATCATTCAACATTTGCATATTGTGCGTGCACAATATTTTCCTTGTGGGCATGTTGCTTATGCCAACAGACAAGCTTTTTTTATATCATCATTCCATTTGTTCTGTCTTGATGTATTAGTAGTAGTATTTCAAGTTACTGTAATTTGCATATTTTATCAAGCATATTTTTACCATTTGAACAAAGGAGGGAGTGGCAGCTAGACATTCCTATCACCTGACATACTAGTTTTAATAGGATCATTGAAAATTGTCAATGCATTTGTGAATGTGCTTTAGTTCTCTGTGTGAGTGTGTTTGTGGATCTCTGTCCTTCTCTGGTAATCCTGAGGGGTATTCCATCAACGCAGCTAAAGCAAGTTTCGCTTTCTCAAAAACGCCTTGCTAGAATTAACATCAACTTTCACTTGAGGATCGAACTGTTTCGCTAACACAATTCAGCTGTGTCTAGTCAATATTAACTCTAACCAGGCTTGAATTAGTACATAAATAGCCCAAAACAGCCAATTATCAAAAAGACAATACTAAGTTGCAAAACGAGAGGAAAACTAGGGTGTGTTCTGCTCAGCAGCGAAACAAACCCTGCTGATGAATCTGTATGAGGAATATAAAGGAGTCACCCTCAAAAAGGGCAATACTGCTACAATTAACAAGATGAGAGAGATGGCTTGGCAAAACATTGCTGACAGATTAAAAGCATAAATCATACAAACCTGCGTAGGCAGGTAGTGATTGCTAAAGGGTTAGAAGGGCAAGCTTGTAACCAGAAGGCCGTTGGTTGGATCACCAAAATTGGCAGGATGAAGCAGGGTGGGGAAAGTGAGGAGTAGGAATTTGATCTTTATTTGTTAACAAATGAACATTCAGATCACTGACTGTGATTATGTTATCAGTAGGCTAGATAATATAGGATTTTTGTGTTTAAAATGATGGTGTAGGCAGGTTAAAAAAACAATTTACGATTGCACTACACAATTATCTACTCTTTGACTTATTTTCTCTTTCACAGAATGTTGGATTCATAAGTGTCATTGAAAGTTGAACATTAAGAAGTTGCAGTTGGAGATGAAGAAACTTTAGAAGGATATAAGGACAGTAGAAACCACTTATAATGATTACGCTTGTCTGGGTCAAATATCACTATAAGTGCAATTATTAAAACATTTCTGTAGGAGCCATATATTTGATTTCATTGAATGGGTAGTGCTCCTCCCAAGCGCTAGGGGGAGCACAGTAAAAGGCTGGCTGGGCACAGATAAAAAGGTCAAGCCAATCAAGCCAGGTGTGTGCTGATGGTGAGAAAAAGTGTTTGACTGTGCTCAGGAGCAAAGTGCTATTTTCTGTTTTATTGTTAATTTATGTAAAGGGAAATAAAATTGGAAACTGTGTACATGTCTAACAAATCGGATCCATTAGCAGCCAGTAGTGCTAAAATAACATTATGAACATTATGTAATTGACATTTGTATCACCAACTTGTTAGCGTACATGAATACAGAGTAATAAAACTGAAAGCTTCGCTATTAACTGAATTTTATTGACTAGTTCAAAATACAGCACAACTGTTTCAAACGCAGTATGAGCTCTTTTTAGAACGGTCTTAGAAGCAGCAGTTCTTCTTTTCCCAGGTGGCAGAACAGGCGAAGAGAGCAGTGATCCTTTCCTTATATTTCCTTCCTTCCTTTTATTCTCATAAGCTTTGAGGACATTATGGTTTTCATAGAAAAAACCCAACTTTCTTTTTCCCATCATGATGTGCACTAAGCATGCCTCACGTAGGCAATAATGGTGTCAGAATGGAACTAAAGTACAAAAAATTATAATTACTGTAGTTTTAAAATGTATTTCCATATAGTGTCATAGAGACCCAAAATAGACACTGTAGGTGGACTACTTGATTACTATGGATGATTTATTTAAACTGTATACATTTTGTATAGGATTAATTCTGTCCTAAGCCTTTTAAATCTATATAAGCAGTTTAATATAAACATTTTCCACTAAATACATTTAAAAACAGCAGATGGCCATGTTTGCACTTTTTTCTTCACAGCTTGAACAAATGAGTTAATTAATAAATAACTTCAAAACAACTTTGGCACACTTTTATCTCTTAAATTATAAATGCTAAGCTTTTAACTAAAAGGGTTTACTGTAAAACAAAAGTGACTATTAATTGATTGGGGATAAAAAGTGACTTTTTGTAGAGTCCCTCACAATTCTTCCATTTTATGTTTGCGAATATGAACAAGTGATGCGAGTGTGAAAAGACACTTGACGGAACAGTTTTTTGGGAATGTGTTTCCACCCATTATACATTATCTGACACAGCAAAATTAAGTTTGACAGCCTGCAACAGAGCGGGCTATTGCTGAGGTATAAATTACGTTGGTTACTGGAATTCTCACTTAAATTAGCTAGGCTTATCAAAGTAAGTCAGGCATTTCCATAATCCAGCTTGATGGAATACCCCCCTGCTGTGGTGCCTGTGTGTAATGGGCTGCAGGTGAACTTCCTTGATTGGCTGAGTGAATAATTGGAACTGTGTGAGTGTGTGTAGGTTTTTTTTCCAGGGAGCTGATTGGTTCCAGCCTCCAACGTTGTGGTTTAAAGGCTGGCTTCCCCCAGTTTCTGCAGACTCTCCCCTCTTGACTCCAAGTCCCAACCAACATGTTGTTGTGCAGAATGTTGTAAACAGCTTTGCAAATAATAGCTCAGGTTCTGTAGGGGTGGGAAGCATTTTGGATTAATCTCTATTCTCTTGTTTTTGTTGAATTAGGTCAGTGATTTGTATTTTAGTTTCTTTTCTTTTTTTTGAGTGGGTAATCTTGGTTGATTAGGTTTAGTTTCCTTTTGTTTGTTGTTTTGCTGTTAGCCCACCCTGAATCCCAAAAAAGTTTAAAATAAGCATTTGAAGGGCTGCAAAATGCCTAGTTGCTAGTAGTTCTTAGGAGCTGGGAAGAGGGGAGTCTCATTTTCACGTTTCCCTTAGGCAGGGTTGTAAAAATGGTTCATTAAAAAAAGATCTCTTTTTAATGAAAGCAAACCATTACGTGACATTGGCAGAGGCATGCTGTCTTCTGAGGGCCATAGTTTATTCATTTGTTATCTACTGCAGTTGATACTCATAATCTGAGGCTGTGTCAACGTTACCTCTCTTCACCTCTTTTGTCAGCTGTTAACAGACATGGTACTGGGTAATAATGTATCTTATCAGCATGCAGCACATACAGTGCACAGTGTCTTAACATGCAGAGATGGCAAAACACACACTGATTATGACCAAGCCATAAATGGTAAAAAAAAAAAATGGAACAAGGGTACACTTACTGAGTCAGAGGTCAACATAAATTGAGATGAAAGGAGAAGGTGTAACATATGAAATCTGCTCTGTTTGATTAGGGATATGTTGGACATCCTTATCTCTGCTGCATTTTACACTTTAATTGAAAATGTGCAAGCTGTTCACAAATGGACATGAAAATAAATTCTCAGTAAAGTCTTCAACAGCAGCAGCCCATTTTGCACTGACAGTTTATGAAAATCACATGTTCCTTTTAGGAATTTGGAGATCCTTGTGCACTTCACATGTCAGTCACATTTTGTGACCCATGTGTTCAGGACACATGTAGAGATTGGCTCCCATCTCTTTTCAAGGGAATTTTCAAAATGTCCATGTTTCCAAATTAAAGTAAGACATTCATTAAATGAGTAGCTTTACATTTAGGAAAATAGGCTCATGCACTTACTTGCTGGGAGTTAAACGTCAGGTTTTACTGGCTTTGAGCATCTGATGATCTTGGCTGCCCACTGTGACTCCACTTCGGTCATCATCTTTGCTGTATATACCACCACAGACAAATCCTCCGTTTTCTGTGCAGCAGCACTGGGTAAAGTACCCTGAAGGTGCCTCCGTAGTGATTGAGAAATTTAGCAAGGAAAATCTGCATTATTTCTATCAACACATCAAGTGTACCATCAGGGGGGTAGACACATTGTCATTCTCCAAGTGCTGCAGGGTTAACACTTTCCCACCATCCGGCAAGTCAAATAATACTGCCATCTTCCTTGTAGCAGAATATAAAAAAGGATGGTACAGAAGGCTGTGGTGACAGGAAAAGGTTGCCAAGTTTTGGACTGCCCTATCAGAGGCTGTGCTGCAGAATACACTGAGTAACACCAACTAGGATCTCCAATTCTCCAACTCTGAAAACATTTGTGAGCCTGCTGAAGTAGTGACAAGCTTCATCACAATGCTGGCCATCAATATCATTGGTGATTGTACTGTATTTTCAAACCAGAATCTGTGGTTTGATGGATCCAACTGTGCTGCTTTAGTGGGGCGTGCTGCTTGCAGATGTAAAGGAATATAAGGCGCCAACAGGCTGAGGCATGTGGTCAGAGTTGCTGAACGGACTCTATTCTAATTATTCTAATTATTATTATTATTATTATTGCGCACTAAAGCTTTCAGCACACCCTGTGGAGTATGCCACCTCTGCATTTCACTACACATCTTAAGAAATATGTGAAAAATAAATCTTTGCACTGTACTTGGGAATGTCCAGTTGGCAGACTGTGTATGCTAATACTAACATAAACTGTGTGGCCAAGTACACATGGTTAAGACATTAAGATAATATTTATGAGAACGACCAAGACATCAAACTTTGCGCACCATTCAAGTAATGCTGAATACTGTATGACATCTGGTGGTAGATAAAGTGGTAATGGGAGAAACAGCTGGCCTCCTCGGTTTTTATGTACGCCTGTGTCTTGCTAAGAATAATGTGTTAAAAACATCTTGTAAGCAACAGACCTTCATGACTGAAGAGGTGAGAATTGCCAGACTTATTCTACAGTGAATCACACGTTAGAACATATATAACACACAGTATATTTATACAATATACATCCTATACATAGTATATCCTTATTTAGGATATGTCTGAGATTACATGATAAATGTGTTATGTAATAATCACTCTGAATCAGATTGAGAATGCTGCATATTGCAAGTGTAACTTTTTTCCAATTGCAAAATAGTCAAACTTTTCCAGCACTGCGCAAAAGGTGTTTTTGAGAAGAAGTCAGCAAATGAGTCACGGCACACGTCCGACACACATTACAACACCCTCTGCCCCTGTTTTTGTTGTGTTGTTTATGAGAGCAGGCTGTCCTGGTTTGAGGACGAGAGACATGTGCTTACTTAGTATCAACAACTTGACCTCAGCTCACTCCATCTGCTGAGAGTAAATCTGTCACCTCATTTGAACTTTATGGATCCCTTGAGCTCTCAACACTACAACTGTTAACACCCACAGTGCAATAAATCTCCACGCTGCTGGAATGAGACAGAATCCAAAGGGTAATGGTATGATATGCAAGAAAAACAGTTAAAGCGTAAAGATGGTGGTTAAATGGCTGATTTCTTGATTCATTGTTACAACTGTAACAAAGTAATTAAAATTACAGTTTAGATGCTTTATTATTATCTCATAATATGAATGGTCCTTGGGGGAGAGGATGTTATTTCAGGTGGTCTGTCAGTGTGCCAGAAAATTACTGCATCAACCATGAATTTAGGAAGACCCTATAATCATTTATAGAGTGAAAATGACTTCCACTTTTCCTGTCCTCTTTTCTTGTCCTCGGTCCTCCTCTCAACACCTCCTACTTCGTGTCCGGTCATATCCTCTCTTACTTTCTTTTTATGTCTTGTCCTCTTCTGCCCTTTCCCTTCTTATCCTGTCCTCACCTCACCTTCTTTCCTTCCTCTTGGCTTAAATCCCACAGATGGTTAACTGACTTGCCCCTCTTTCCCCACTCTCCCAAATCTCTCTCACAGGCTGAACATTTTGGATCCAAAAGCGACTGTTTGAGCCAACAGTGGGGACATGACCCCAGTGTTAATTTCTTTGTTGATGGTGATGTCCTTTATTGATGTGGCTTTCAAGCAGTGTCATCACAGCGGGCAATCAATTCACCTGAACTGACCCTGAAAAGTACACAAACAAGTGCAACAAAAAAACACTGGGATCTCTGATGTAACACTGTTTTAGGCAAATACGTCACTAAAGATTATGCATTCAGATAGTACGTTTTAACATGGTTTGTAATTGCATTTTGAATGTTACTGCTGTACTACATTGAGATACAATAAATTAAGCACAAATACTGAGTCATGTTTTGACTGAATATTTAATTTCAGGCCATTGTGATGCGTAAATTAAGTGCATGGTGCTGGCTAGTGACCTGTGACTGCCCTCTGCTGGAATATAAATTGAATGCGACTAATTGTTGTCAACATCCGCTATGTAGTTCACATTCAACTGCTAAATAAAATGACAATTAGCTATCAACATTATTTTGAGTCATCAACAAAAAAAACTAATAATTGATAGTCAGCCATGTTAACTATAGATTATTGGTAAATTATTAGCAATTTATGAAATGTGCTGGATGTTTTTACATTATAAAACCATGTTAACCACTGACATGACCTATATTTGGTACACCATTAGAAATGAGTTCAAAGAACTGAACCATAAATACTAAGTTACTTGATAAATTGAATGATAAATGATAAATTAAGTAACAAAAAATTATGACTTAATGTAAAATAACGGAACTCCCACTCTGGTCTGTCACCATTTATTCAACAAGTGGCTCAAGAAAATCTAAAGTATTAAACACAGCAAACGGTTGCAACACTTCCAGCTTCATGGTTGGTTTAATATTAAAATCTGGATACCTGCTTCTCATGATAGAGTGATGTGTGTGTGTGTGTGTGTGTTCACTGTAGCTAATGTTAGTCCAGCTGCTGCACACAGCTGCTCAGCCGCAATAGACGTACACAAATACTGTTGCTCCAACTTTACCAGCCCATTTACTGCCATTGCTTTAAATATATTTATACTCAGAGCAGTGTCGCTTATACAGTTCACTTTTTCTGTTGATTTTATTGGAAATGTATAATAAGAGTCCTTCTCGTTTTGGACAGTAGCATCATAGGACTGCTTTCTGCTGTCTGACACTCAGCTCTCAACCTGCATTAATCAAGCAGCTGCTTCTGATCAAGATGCTAAGTCAGCGTTAGCATAATCCTCAGATAAGTAAACTGAACATCTGCCAAACAACAACTCTGTGAAGTTTTCACAACTTTATGCATCAATGTAACAACACAATGAGCAGTTTGAGGCCTGCTGTGACTTTTTTCTTTCTTGTACAGTGGGTAGGTGCGTTGTTTTACAAGTAGTGTGGCCCTTACTGGCGGTCACCAAACACACGGTTAGCCAACCTTTATATAAGTAAAAGTAAAAGGCTCCATCTGGTGGTGCATACAGGTACTACAGCAAATCTACAGAAACGTTTCTGACAGTTACACCCTGGGTCCCTTATCTTCTGCAATATTGGTTAATATATTTTTAATCCAAATAGGCCAAATTAAATATAGAGCTATTTCTAGCTGTCTGCTTATTGCAGTTAAAACATATAGACCTTGACCTTGATATACTTCCCCTGTTGAAATTGTTACAAATGCACATCAAACAAGTTTTGATCAATAAGAGATCACAAACAGTAACCATACTCACTGGAGTTACTGAAAGGTTGTATTTGACAGAAAATAACACTTTTTCTCCCTACATAGGTAGAAATATCTGGGAGACTGATGGTTCAGAGTGGATCGTATAAACGTTATTTATACTGCTGCGTGTTTAATTTAAACTCTCTCTCATTGTAACATGTCTAAACACAGGAATAAATCAACCACTGGGAAAAGAACATAATCAACACATGGAAATAACTGATCCCTGACCTGATTGCAGGTTTGACTCACAGTCAGTATGAAAACTGTAATACACTGTTAGTGCATTCAAATGAGGAAATGCTCATGATCTGATTTTCTCCTCTTCATTAATGTCTTTTTGATTGTGTTTAATGTCACATCCTAAATTATTGCAGGTAAACCGATTTTCACATCACCATAACAAAAAGACCTGTCAGCTTTACAACTTCTTCTAACTGCAGCTTCTCATTCAAATGAACTCATAAGCACTGACCTAATTTTTGGTATTTTCTTTTTTCCCCAAACAGCATAAGCAAACTTGTGCCCATTAATGCTAAGTAATCTGAATAATAGCTACATAAATGGGGAATTTGAATAGTTTCCCTGCTTACACTGAACAAATGTTTTCATTCCAGGGTCTTAGTCTAGATTTGAAAGGTGTTGGTAAATGAGATATATAGTACTTATACTGTGCATGGCAACCACAAATCGTATTTTAGAGACCTTACAGTAACGAATGACCCTGTTGTTAATTAGCTAGAGTAAATCTGTCCATGTGAATTAGCAGCATTTTTTTCTAGAGGTAAAGTTGTGTCGTTTACAACCCGGCAAAAACGGTGTAAAGGTTGACCCTTTTTTCAGTTTTTAAGCTGCAGCTCTTTTGCCTTGTCCTGGCCAGAGGTCATACTAAAAAACAAAAAAGCAGCTAAATTTAAGTGTTTCTTCTATGAGATTATTCTATTCTTCTATCAATATTAGTTACTCATATAACTTTGAGCTTTTAACCTGGGAATAAAAATCTTAATTTTGTCCCCATCATTTGTGTCGAAATGATGTGTTTGAGAAAATCAATGTGACCACTGTCAGTTTTCAATTTGAATTAATTGTTGCTCCAATTAGTAGTGGCTCTGCTGTTGGCAAAGACCCAGCCTTGCTGGTGCCGTCCCTCATGACCTCAGTTTGTCTCTCTCCCACTCACCCAGCATGCGCACACACAGAGAGAGAGAGAGAGAGAGAGAGAGAGAGAGAGAGAGAGAGAGAGAGAGAGAGAGAGAGAGAGAGAGAGAGAGAGAGAGAGAGAGAGAGAGAGAGAGAGAGAGAGAGAGAGAGAGAGAGAGAGAGAGAGAGAGAGAGAGAGAGATCAAACCTAGAAAATGTGATTAATGCAGTATGGAGAAAATATATTAACAAATGAGTCACAGCAAAATTCAGCGGTATGTAAAGTAGTCACAAATTATAAAAAGGAAATAAACTTGCATGGAGCTGCAGCCATTTCATAGTTGTGGCTTAGGCCTTAGTGTCAACAAGTGGTAGCAACTGGAAATTAATCAGCTTTGTCTGACCCGATTATTGTAATATCCAAAGAATTTAAACTGACACATTTCAACATTTCATGTGCTCAGCAAATAAACTATGGACAATGTGTCTGGCATACTTAAATTACAGCAATATTCCCTCTAAAAGGTTATTCAGAATCCTTTTTAAAAGCAAATATTGTGTATTTTTTACTCCACTATCCTGACTTACAAGTTTTTTATTATCTCCATTATCTGATTCCAATGTAATTATGACTTTAGATGAAATGTAACACTGTCTTTTCACAAAGCATGTGCAGTTGCACATTTTTATAAATCAAATATGCCAAATAAAATGCACAGATTTAGAAAAAAAATCATATAAAATAATTCCGTTAAAAATGTCTATCAAAAACTGTCTGATTTTGAAATTTGAGAAGATGTCTGTGGGGATTCTTAGTCAACCAGGTCATGGTTATCCAAAGAGGGTTGAATTGAGTACGACTGGACAAGAGGCTTCTTCAGTTCTGACTGACAGGGAGTCCCGGGTATTTAACCTCTGTGGGGACATTAGCAAGGTCATTAATACCACATGACTCGTTAGTGCTCCTGGCTGCTTGGAGTAACTTGAGTCCAAGTGTGATCAACAGTGGGAGTTGTTGTTGTTGTTGTTTACCAGATTTGCAAACTGCTGGACCTCTGTCTGAACACTACTTAATTTCAGTGACAGGAGGGTTTCAAAGACAAAAAGCATGGCTTTGACATGCGCTCATCAGTATCTCCCATTAGGATCCGCTTCTACATGAAAGAAGTAGAAAACAGAGCCCTGAACTCCTTCAGAGGAACAGTACCGAGGCAGATAATGATGATAGATAATGATGATACACAGGAAGTGCAAGCCTTAACAGTACTCATTAACTTAGTCACAGTAATGTCAAGGCCACACATGATGAGGATCTTATGAGAACACAGTGAAGAGGACAGGAACCTCCACACTGGAGTATACAGGAAACCCAAACACAAAGACTTACTCTTTGACTAGCACCACCTACTGGACCATAAGCTAGGACTTATCAGAACCATTCACCACTGAGCTGATAACGTACCAACAAGTGCCCAGACACACAATGAGAACAAACACCTGATGGATGAACTTTGCAGATATCCCAACTGGACCTTTGTGAAAACAGCCATAAGATCCAGGAAGAAAGACCCTACGAATGGTTAAGAAAAGAAGAATAAATTCAACAACATTGTCATTCTTTACATGTCTGGAGTATCCGAGAAACTCGAGAGGATTTTCGGCAAACACCGCACCCCTGTGTTTTCCTGACCCAGCAACACCCTAAAACAGAAACTAGTCCAACCGAAAAACTGCACACCCAAACACGGGAAAATCAATCTGGTGTATGCAATCCAATGCTGTGAGGAATGCACAGACTTGTGTATCGACGAAATTAAACAAACGCATGTCTCAACACAGGAAATGCATGTCTCAACACAGGAACACCAACTCCTAAGGTCAAGACTCAGCAGTTTACCTACACCTGAATGATAAGGGGCCCTCTTTCGAAAACAACATGCATATTTACGACAGAAAGGACAGGTTTGAAAGGGGAGTGAAGGAGACTATCTATGTCAAACTAGGGAAACCATCTCTCAACAGGGAAGGAGGTCTATGACGCCACCTACAATGCTGTACCTTCATCCCTTCCCCTGAGATTTAACAACCATTCACATTTGGCCTTGTGACAACTCCAATGACTCATAACAACTGTCAGTACAACGGCAAGGAGCACTAACGAAACCAAGTGGCGTCAATGTCCTTTATAATTACCCCAGTGTTTGAATACTTGGGCCTCCCCACCAGTTAGAAGTGAAGAAGCTCCTTGGATAAAAGGAGAGATGTTTTCATGTATTTTTCAACCTAGTCCAGTTGCATTAGATTCATGCTTCCTTGGATAACTTTGAGAAGAAATGTCAAAATGGCCTAGTTTAATTTTTTTATGCTTTTCCCCACCCTGGTCGAGGCTATGTTTTTTTTGTTGTGTTTATGAATTGTTAATTCACAACACCCAAATGAACTTGTTCGGGCAATCATAAAACAAATTTAGAAAGGATTCATAATGTGAGATTTTTATTCAGCTGTTAAATTAGCTGTAAACATATTGCATGAAACTATGTGGGTGAAACAAGAAAGTTAATTATTCCTAGTTCTCTACAGATATCAAAAGATAAGAGTTCAACATAAACCTTTTGTTGTTGTACAGATGCTTTCTCCTTTTATCCAAAGTTGTCCACACAAATGTCAGGGCTCTCCCCAGATATTGCAGCATATCCTGTTTTTCTCCTGACTTGGTATAGCACTTCAAAAGCCGTCCACTCGGTTTTTTCCCTCTGATGTTTATACGGGCGCAAACTGATTTTCTAGCTCTGCATTTACCACAACTTTGATGTAAAATATTCTATACAGAAAATCAAAATTAAGAGAGGTTTTGTTCAGCAAACTGGAGTCTCAAGGTCCATTCATGTCCTAATTTAACCTTAGTATCAAAATATTTTTATAATTTCCAAATAATACACAAAAAAATGCACTGTCAAAATATAGTTAACTTTAATTCACTTTTATTCAGTGCAACTTGGTGGACATATATTTGAAACTGAAATATTGATTGGTTGATAGACTATTGTGAAATATATTTGACAAAAACAAAGTCTCCCTCCACTCAAAAGTGTGTTTTTCTTCTTGTTCTTTCTGTTGGATTTTTGAGCGTCACTGTGCAGAATGATGTATGTGCAGTTTGACAGTAGCAGTCTGTTCTCACATTAATCTAATGAAAGTCGAATGACAGTTTCATTGTACTCACTTTGAATCTGAGTTTCATCATCCCTTCCCCTGCATATCCTGTCTTGTGTTTTTTTTTTATACGCAGGATTACGTGGTAATTTAGTGGAGCTCCAATTCTCTGCTATTTATGGGTTCTGTGTGTTTCTTCCCTAATGAGGCCTGGGTTGGTGGTCTCCTAATAAAGATGTTTGGAAGACCTGATATGTTCAAATACTGCAGTTAGACAAACAGGCAAAGTCAGCAATGCAGCAGAGGTTGAATCAGGTCAGCGAGATGAAGGTTCATTAAGTGAGGCTGATGCAAGTGGGTCTGACCCCCAAAACAAATTAGTCAGAGTCAATCAGCGTTGCTATTCATGTTTTGCTGTGCGAATACAGAATGATGGTGACAATTAGGCATAATAAGGCCCCTCCATTTGTTCTCATGTCCCTACAAAGGGTAAAGCAGAAAGATACTGCTGGCTGAATCTTTCAGACTAAAATGACAGCTGGGCCTGCTTTCACAGAAGCAAGATTTAAACGTTAAGTGGAGCAGAGAGGGTTTTGGAGCATCTTTTTGCTGACATGCAAAGAATACCAGTATCCGTTTTATGATGCAAGCCTTCTGTGTCAAGCCTTTGTATAAGTGGAATGTCTGCTTGCGTGACCTCTTTACGCTTTGGTATGTTAACTCCATGGGCCTCATTGTAGGCTAAGTGTGGTCTCAGGCATCTGTGACCTGACTTCAACTTTGTCAAATGGCAGTTGAAAGTAGGAAAACTGTGTTAATTATTCAGTTCAGTTGCTTCTTGCTCTAGTTCAATTCAACATAACCTTTCTTGTTGTAATGAGAAAATATATTTCCTTATTATGAAATTCATTATAATGATGAAGCTTCTTATAATAGTAGGTGCTTTAGGTTATATTACAATAAAGGCTTGTCTTTTTCATCCTATTTCCACCTGTCTGTCATTTTCATAACATGAAGGTCCATTTGCAGTTAGTATCCTAATTTCTTCATGAACTCTTGAGCATGTGCTGCAAAACTTGCAAGGTGCATAGTATGATGAGTTTTTTTCTCTCATTATAATAAGAAAAATGATTTTGTTATAATAAGAAAATGTTCTGGTTATAACAAGATAATTTAAATTAAGTTAAGTTTCTCTGTGAATTGAGACATTGAGCAAATATGTTTTTATAATGGTGGCAGCAATATGTTGCAACAAGGTTCTGGGTTGCTGATGTGACACACAAAAATGAGGATTGAGCATGAGTATACATAACATGACACACATTTATAAGCAATTAATACACTTAAAGTCTACCTTAAAGTAAATGTCATTTTAAAAGCATTTATCATAGTGTTAGTCTTCTTTACAAATCTGCTCTGGAAATCACTTTTTGGTTTCTCAGAGGTGCCCCTCTTGTTTTGCATTACTTTTGGCATCAGTGTTCAATAATAGACAGTGCAGACAGTCTCACTGAGCCACACAGCAGCTAGCCAGACAACACAAGAACCAGACTAAACACTCACATCTTGTCCTGCACTTTAGCTTGTTGAAACAAACACCTGGGAAAAATGTACCACTAATGTCAGTCATTCTTGTTTGTTTAAATGCCGGTGTGGTCCTTACTCCCCAGTAACATTGCTGACAACTCTGTGTCATGACATGTTTGTATATTTGCCTCTTGTTACAGTGTGACACTAGCACTCCACTTACTAGCTTCTGTCAATCAAAGACACAGACATGCCCTACATCTGGCTGAGATGAAAATACATTTCTGATGCTCTCCTGAGGACATTTTCTTCCTTTTAATAGTAAAAAACAATGAACAGTATGTTGTTTTGACTGCAAAACAGGATGGCAAAAAGTGATTTCATGTGCATAATTTTATGTCTTTTTGTTGTGTTTGCATCTAATCAAGGACATTACACACACTATTCCACGCAAATATACAGGATTACATTTCCACAGGTGACCCTCACATTAATGTATTTTTTCTGTTGATGATGAAAATGTACCAACCTGTTGTATTTATGCCTAACAATGTCCTTTTCTTCCTTCTCTGTTTCACGCCTGCCATGTTAGTGTGGCCGGAATACTGGTGGTGAGATAATCAGTTGGGCCTCTCCCCCCCAATGATAGGTTTTGAACGGCTGTCAACCAAAATGAGGCAAACAAACAACAAAATATCCAGGACACCTGGTACGAAGTGTACTGCAACCAAACCACACCACACACACACACACACACACACACACACACACACACACACACACACACACACACACACACACACACACACACACACACACACACACAGCTGGCATACACAGAAAGAGCAGCATAAAATCCAACTGCACACCCATAAAGTCTCAAGCAAAAATATGCTCAACTGAACACTACCAAGCAACACCAATTGCAGTCTGGAAATGTAAGAAGCTTAACCCTGATCATAGCAAGAGCTGACCCTGGTGTTGAAATAATTTCATTATTAAATTATTAAATTAGACCTCAGCCTGCGTGTCACTGATGATGTTATGATGCCAGTTTTTATGACAGAAGAAGTCTTTCTACACTTTTGTGCGGTAACAGGACTGAGTAGTGTCACGGTATGGCAAAACAAGATCAAAGCATTCATTCATGCATGTATGAAATTTAAGGCAAAATCCAGCTGCAAAGTCATGGCTAATGGACACAATTCCTCGGACACTTTCAACACTTGCATTTTCTGCTGCCACTCATCAATGACCTCAGTTAAACTTGAAATGTTTCATTTTCAGTGTGCTCAGTGCTCTTGCTCTATTTTTAGCTTTTTGCAGATAGTTTCCCTGTACAGGCAATACGAAACTATTACAAATATGCTTGTATGTTCTGGGAGATTGCATTACCGAATAACTGAGGTAAAAAAAGACCAATGTTGTGGTTCATTACAGTTATGTAATTAGTTTTTACAGAAATGAGAAGTGTCTTTTTTCCCTTTTTTTCTACACATTAAAAACAGATGTAACATGTCAATGTGGGGACTTTTAAGTTATTTTAAAGGCACTTAGGTCAAATCTTGGACAAATAACATAAATAAAGAAACAAGTCATGCAACAAAGTACTTTTTTTGTTGGCAATTAATTAAGTACTAGAACTTAATTAAGGGCGCTGCACCAAAAGACACACTCATAGATTAGTGTGTCTAATCTATGATTAGACCCCCCCACTGATGAGGCTGAGATATAAAGTGAAGGATAGAAATTTATGTGACTACATATAAGGTAAAGAGTAAAAAACCGTTTGCCATACAAAGGTTTAGGGATTGTTGACAGAAGATATGTACATCTTTATATAGAATTTATATAATACATGCAATTATATGTCTTCCAAGGGAACATAACAGCAGTGCAGTGAAGTTTTGATTCCTCTTTCTGGTTTTATCTGTTGTTTTCCACTGCTGAGCTGCAATTCGTCGTTGACCTTAAAAGTCAGAATGTTGTCTGAAATTAGATATACATAACCAGGGGCCACATGTTGGTTACAGGCAAATTTCTTAAAGGAAAGTAATTGGAAAAAGAAAGAATAGTTAATTGGAAAGTATGAGAATCTGTAGCTGCAGGTGTCTCCAATGATCTTGTCAATCTCATTTGCTGCTGACTGTCCTCACATCGCTCAGCTGAAAAGTAAATATTTCAAATGTGGCTTTTATGCAGTTGACTCAATGATAATCCATGATTGTAGTTACGTCAGATAGTTGTTTGAAATTAGATCCACATAACGAAGGCCATGTTAGGCCATTTGTGAATAAGATTGTGTATGTAAATTATCATCGTTAATGTTGTTACTGTGGGATGAATCAGCTGGGGTAATCAGAAAGTATGAGTACCTGTAACCTGAGGTGGCTCCAATGTCTTCTTCAGTCTCTTTCGGTGGCGATGGTTCTCACGGCGCTCAGCTGAAAAGTAAATATTTCAAATGCGTTTTTTATGCTGTTGAGTAAATTATAATCCATGGTGCGCAGGTGGTCGAGTGGTTAGAGCGCATGCCACATACGCAGCCGACCCCGGTTCGAATCCCGGCTGGAGGTCCTTTGCTGCATGTCACACCCCCCTCTCTCTCCTGTTTCCTGTCCGTCCACTGTTAAATAAAGGCATCTTTGCCGAAAAAATCTTTAAAAAAAAAATTATAATCCATGAGTGTAGTTGCGTCAGATAGTTGTTTAAAATTAGATCCACATAACCAAGGACATGTTAGGCCATGTGTGAATGAGATGTAGTATGTCAATGAGAATTCTTAATGTTGTTGCTGTGGGATGAATTAGTTAGATAAGTAGGTATTTTATTTGCATGGTAATGCTAGCAGGTAGGTTATTTGTACATTAACTGAAATATATGCATATATAGGCATGAAAGGGTTAATCAGAAGGTATGAGTAGCCTACCTGTAGCCTCAGGCGGCTCCAATGACATCTGCTGTCTCATTCTGTGGCAATTGTCCTCACAGCGCACTGCTGAAAAGTCAAGACAGTTTGTTTAAATGAGATAATGCATGGTAACACACCACTGTTTAATAAAGTCAATATATATTGATAATGGGATTTATGAAAAATGTTTATATAGGCTATGACACACAGACTAAATTGTAATTTAGTAGACCCAGTGCGTGAAAAGGTTAAGCTTTACATGCACAATCACATTGTGAAGTATGATCTAGTTGCTAATGAAAACAGTCATATGTTAAAACAAACTAAGTAATAATTTCTATATCTTGGTAAAGATGGGTGATGATGGAAGAAAATGTGAATACTCATTACCTCAGAAAAATGGAATAGTTTATTCAAGTATTGTCTAAAAAATATATTTTCCATTGTTTTAACCGGTGTTACACCAAAATCTATGACTGTCATAAATGGTGACCTGTGTTGCTGGCTCTCTGCTGAAGAAGTTGTTTATAAACCTAAACTTCACTTTAACCTCAGTGGAGTGATCTTAACCCTGAGACAAAGAGGAACATAATGTGTGAATTCATATCGTGGAAGGATAATTAAATGGAAGGCTGTTTGGGTGAGTAACTAACAAACTGTAGCTGTAGCATTAGCATTAGCATTAGCTACTGTGTGGATTGTGTTTTGAAGCAAAGTTCCTTGGTTCCTTACCTGACTTCTCTGGAGTTTCGCCAACTTGCGTTGATGTCAGATCGCGACTATTTTCCAACAGTGATTTGCTCTTGTTAGGCATGTTGAAAATGTTCATGACCGTGGATAAATGTCCGTGACCTTTCTCCTTTTGTTGTCTCTTTTCATCCTGTCGTTCACGCCCCTACGTACGGTGTCTCTACGCATTTACGTCACAGGCTGAAAAAATAGTCCCAGGTAACTGTAACTCCGGAGTCCCAAATAAAAAGTATAAATGCAGACTATTTATTAGGCCCCGAGCGGCGACTGCAAGTCGCCTGGCGAAAGCCCTATTGAAATTGTAATGTTTATTAGGGCCCGAGCGGCGACTGCAAGTCGCCTGGCGAAAGCAAGTCGCCTGGCGAAAGCCCTATTGAAATTGTAATGTTTATTATTATTAGGGCTCGAGCGGCGACTGCAAGTCGCCTGGCGAAAGCCCTATTGAAATTGTAATGTTTATTATTAGGGCCCGAGCGGCGACTGCAAGTCGCCTGGCGAAAGCCCTATTGAAATTGTAATGTTTATTATTATTATTATTATTATTATTATTATTATTATTATTATTATTATTATTATTATTATTCTTCCGACATTTCGTGCCCCAATTTCGCCCCTTTCCCAAATGCGAAAATGCTTATACTTTTGCACGGACGTCCGGCCTCATCCGAAATTCGATATTTTTGGGTGGTCGCACATGGTCGACGCAGAATGGCGGAATAGCGCCCCCTACAAAGTCCAAAAATGCCCATAGGGAATTTTGCTAACTTTGTCCTATGCTCACAAAATTCGGTACACTTATGTATTATACCCACATATGCAAAAAAGCCTCTTGACCTCATGACCTCAACCTAACAGGAAGTCGGCCATTTTGGTTTTGATTTTTCCCGCCTAAAATTAACTCCTCCCACAGCGTTCGCCCGATCAAGTTCAAATTAGGTACGCAACATCTCCAGACCTAGCTGAGCTTAAGTTGTGCTCTGCGCATCCGTAGGTCAAAGGGCGTGTCTGCCAGGGCTCAACTAACTTTGGCGTGCTCGCCATGTACATACGAGTGGCTCTCACGCCCACATACTTCATCCAATCAGCTTCAAACTTGCTGGACATGATGATGGCTCCGCCCTGAACGTCCCGATATATTAACTTCCCACGTAACTCATAGCGCCCCCCGGTGGTAACAGGAAGTTAACTAAGATTCATTAAAATTACATACTTTGCCCCATCAACTTCATTCAGAACCAGTTGGTGAAGCTACATTATGAAGACTGTGAAGATACGAGTAATGGCGTCCGTGTGGCGACGCGGCGACCATCAATTCCTCCCCATGAAAATACGTTTGGCTTTTTGATGGCTTTATTGAACTCGTATCATCATGAAAATTGGTACACAGGTCCAGGGTGCCGACCTCAACGTCTCCATTCGCTCATAGGCGATCTCACTCGTGTCGCCCCCTAGTGGAAACAGGAAGTGCCATATTTTACATCATCATTGTGCGATTTCCACAAAACTTCACATGTGTAATTACTGTCCCACCCTGAACGCAACCGCTTGTGTTTTGTTACACTCTACTGCCCCCTGGTCGATGAACCATCAACCTCTCATAACTCCTTCATGCTTTGTCCAATTCACTCCAAACTTAACATGACTGATGAGTGGCCGCCCTGAACACACCAGACCACACCATACCATATGTGTAACTACCTGTGACTGCCCCCTACTGGATGAACGAAACATTGCATTTTTGGCCTCCTTCCAGGTTTTTTCTCACTTTCTGCTTCACGCCACAGCCCCGCGATGCCTCAGGCCCCGCGGTGGCATGGATGAGCGAGGGCCCGCCATCGCCGCTTGCGGCTTTAATTATTATTATTATTATTATTATTATTATTCTTCCGACATTTCGTACCCCAATTTCGCCCCTTTCCCAAATGCGAAAATGCTTATACTTTTGCACGGACGTCCGGCCTCATCCGAAATTCGATATTTTTGGGTGGTCACACATGGTCGACGCAGAATGGCGGAATAGCGCCCCCTACAAAGTCCAAAAATGCCCATAGGGAATTTTGCTAACTTTGTCCTATGCTCTCAAAATTCGGTACACATATGTATTATACCCACATATGCAAAAAAGCCTCTAGACCTCATGACCTCAACCCAACAGGAAGTCGGCCATTTTGGTTTTGATTTTTCCCGCCTAAAATTAACTCCTCCCACAGTGTTCGCCCGATCAAGTTCAAATTAGGTACGCAACATCTCCAGACCTAGCTGAGCTTAAGTTGTGCTCTGCGCATCCGTAGGTCAAAGGGCGTGTCTGCCAGGGCTCAACTAACTTTGGCGTGCTCGCCATGTACATACGAGTGGCTCTCACACCCACATACTTCTTCCAATCAGCTTCAAACTTGCTGGACATGATGATGTCTTCGCCCAGAACGTCCCGATATATTAACTTCCCACGTAACTCATAGCGCCCCCCGGTGGTAACAGGAAGTGAACTTAAATTCATGAAAAATACATAGTTGACCCCATCAACTTCATTCCATTTCTAAAACATGCAGAACCAGTTGGTGAAGCTACATTATGAACACTGTGAAGCTACGAGTAATGGCGTCCCTGTGGGGGCGTGGCTACCATCAATTCCTCGCCATGAAAATACGTTTGGCTTTTTGATGGCTTTATTGAACACGTATCATCATGAAAATTGATACACAGGTCCAGGGTGGAGACCTCTTCCATCTGATAGGGGTGTCGCTCATGTCGCCCCCTAGTGGAAACAGGAAGTGTCATATTTTGCATCAACATTGTCCGATTTCCACGAAACTTCACATGTGTGATGAGGGACTGACCCTGAACACACCTGCATGCATCCCATTACTGCCCCCTGGCGGATGAACCATCAACCTCTCATAACTCCTTCATGCTTTGTCCAATTCACTCCAAACTTCACATGACTGATGAGTGGCCGCCCTGAACACACCAGACCACACCAGACCATATGTGTAACTACCTGTGACTTCCCCCTACTGGATGAACGAAACATTGCATTTTTGGCCTCCTTCCAGGTTTTTTCTCACTTTCTGCTTCATGCGACAGCCCCGCCATGCCTCAGGCCCCGCGGTGGCATGGGTGAGCGAGGGCCCACCATCGCCGCTTGCGGCTTTAATTTAACATTGAAATAGAAATTGAAGTTGACATGCAATGAAATGCGCAAAAAATGCCATATGCAATGGCTAGCTCTCTGAACCTTGGAGGGGATGCAGGGGGTTGGAGAAAGGTGGACGGACGGACGGAACAACATCCTGCTCTCCAATTATAATGGTAGGATTGTGTGATTTCTTTTGAGAGGAGTAACATACAATATGTGAGGGATTACAATTTTCACCTAACTTGGAAACCCTGTTTCTCAACATCAACAGTTGCATCATTGTGATGCGGACAGTTTTTTGTGTCATGACACTTCCTCAATCAGCACAAAGTCAATGTTATCTGATAGTTGTGTGAAATTCGAATCACTATCTTGAGCTGTGACAACCACAGTGCAGTGCTTGAGGTCATTGACAACAGTGTCACTTACCTTAGCTGGCCTCCTCATTCAAGGTTAGGCAAAAATAGCGGGGGCAGTAGTCCAATTTAGATACTTTCTCCAACAGCTGTTGTCAGAATGCCCCTCAGAAGGGTGCATACATATTTTGGGGTTGTGGGTTGGGATCCAGTTCTCGTGTGTTATGTTGCTGACCCCATGACTCAGCCTTGCTTATTACGGAACTGAAAAATATACAGATTTTGTTAGCAGTTTATTGATATGAGCACAGACCAACCACTCCAACTGCGGACACTACTTTTCATCCTGAAGTATAACAGTACAAAACATGTATGACATCTGATTTTCTCAGACTGTAAAAAAAAAAAAAAAAATGGATGAAGCCCCTGTGATATCACCCATTGGTTTGTGGTTTCCCGTTTTGAAATCTTGAGTTTCAAGCCGCAATCTTGGACTTTCGGAGCAAGAAGTGACCATATTTGGACGAAAGGGTGGAGCTGACCCTAACACTGGTTGCTGGTTTGATCAGCACATTATATACTGTCTACTATGGTTAACTGTGATTATGCTACTGCTAAGTTTGGCTAGTGAAAAACAGGCTTAAAACAAAATGTACTTACCTGGAAAAACTGTACACCCAAACACTAAACAAGACTTTTTAGGATACCAAAATTTTACAATTAACTTTCATGAACTGATAGCTTCTCCTATACTCCTTATCTCGGGTTATGATACATAACACCCATATACAGAGCTGTCACTGTGGTAGTGACTTGTCAATCACAAGGTAGCCACACCTTAAAGCATACACTGCTTTATTGTCTATTTTACTCCATGAATTAAAAAATGAACACCATGTTGTATTGATGAACACTGGAAATTAGCAGAGACCATAAACTATTTAGGAAACTGTTTACTGAGGTAATAAATCTAGTGAAAATCAAAAAGTATTTAGATCGACAAATTTGATTGTCTGAATGAAATATATAGCATAAATATAATCTTCATGGGGTCAAACAACTTTGTAAGCCTGCTTAAAAGGACTCAACAAAACAACAAAAGACTGTGCAAAACACTAATAATGCTGTTTCGGGATTCTGCTTAGAAGCTTTTTCTCATTATTTTATGAACACATGAACTTTCTGAACGTGACCATGTTCAATTCGACTTCATTTTGTCTCCTTTTTTCATGCTCTCTGAGTAGGTCATCTGAACCACAACAAAGACACACAAGAGAGGATAGGTCTGATTTGCAATCAGGGTGCCATTATCTGATAATGAAAGCAGAATTTCACCCAATATCTTGCCAACTTACATTCTCCATATGTCCAATTATGGTTCAGGGATTTTAAATAAATTATAAAATTCTGTGAGGTTAGGGCGCAAACCAGCAACTATGTAAGACCAGTATGTATCCAAGCAAAGAGGTAAGATTATTGACCCTTACAAGGTGGCTCAGTAATGAAAATGCATGGGAATATACAACCAAATAATGAACACACGAGTGGCTAACTGATGCAGCTGGTGCCAATGTATAATTGAGCATCACAATGAAATGGAAGCATTTATAGAAGATCTGATATGTTCTGTAATTAATTGGGTCCAGACTTGTATTTTGATGTTGAGTTGAGTCTCTACTCTGCTTCAAACGAACCCGAGAGAAACAAAAGGTTGTGGCCTCATGTGGTCTTCCAAAAGGATACAAGGCTCCTTTGTCGAGAAGCCCAATGTCCTCCTGAGCTCTTTTGGAACTAAGGGGTTCATCTGAGTGCAGCAAACAGCCCATATCCTCGCACACCTCCAGGCCTCCAACCAGATCGCATCCAGTTTTTATGGTTAGTTTAACACTGCGCATTGTGTACTGAAGTAGTTTTTTGCTACCTTATATGATTGATTTTAGAATATTTACTGCTCAGTCCCCACAGTAATTCACTGTATACTGTAGACAATCACAACAACATATTAATGTGAAGATGAAATTTATATTACTTAATAACATTATGCATAATGATTATTGAATAGCAATATATACACAGTCTAAAGTTCATACTATCTACTTGTTTATGCTTATTATTGAGGTGGTATTGGGTTTGTTTGTTTGTTTACTTTTATTGTAACAATTGGGTCTCCATGAATACTTTTAATAAAATAGATTTGATTCAATAATGAAAATACATCGATACACATGACAATAAGAATCACAATACATAACACAACCACTAAGACAAGCAACAAACAACACCAACTCAAAGCCTGTCTAATACATAATTTAATCTTTAAATAATTGAGAAAATAATCACACATAAAAGTCGGCTGGATAGCATTATACATCCAATCACATCTTCAAGAAACAAACCACAAAAAGTCATATCATGTTCTACACTTCCTTGTGTAAAAAACAAACAAAACAAACATTACTATTTGTTAAAAGATGTTATATTCTCTCTGAAATCCAAAAACCTGGTAATGAATTCCATGCCACCATTGCTCGATAATTAACTGTTCTTTGTCTTAGTTCTACATGGAGGCAACAGAAAACAACCCTCTGATGAGTGGAATAATGATGTCTGTCTGAAAAAATGATAGGTTACTTAGGTTACAAGTATTTTGGTTTTTAAGTGATGATTATTTTTTTTAATAAAGCACACTATAAAATAATGCAACCTGCTTTTTACACTTAACCAAGCTAAATGATTATTCATTGTATTATTAGTATTCTTTTTAGATATGGGCAGTACAGTGCAATGCAAGCTGCTTTGTTTTGAGCTACTTCTGTTGGACCAAATCACTGAACAATAATCTGTGATAACACTAACTGGTTTAAATAGCGAGGCATGCATTTTCTACGGTGTTTTATAGCTGTCATATCACTATTTGATCAATTTGGCTGTTCCAAGACATTTATTATCAACAGTGATCCCCAATGACTTGTTTAATATCCTTATCTCTTGTACTTCAGTGTAAAATTGGTGTGACTTTTAATGGATATTTTAATATATTTTTATTTTCCTTGAGGTACTCCACAACTTGCTGCTCTCAAATTTACCATTAAGATGTAAAGTATTTTTCCTGTTGGTGAGATAATTTTTGATCCCTGCATCAGTAGATGTTTCAAAGCCATAACAGTTCAGCTTATTCAATAACAACTTATGGCAGTATGTCAAATGCTGCACTAAAACACAGCACCAACAACTTTTTTCTCATCTTTTTCTTTCATTTACACATTGGTCATCTAACTGACCTAGTTGTAGAGTGCCCCTTTTTATATGCATGCTGATCATGTTTAAAGAAATACTTTTGGATTTACCCATATACTACTCTGTATGATTTTACTCAAAGCAGGTAGTAGGTTTATTGGTTGACTATTTTTACCTGATAATGGTTCTTTATCAGTCTTAGCTATTTTCTATTCAGAAGGACAAACACATTTTCTAAACTTAAATTAATGATGTAAGAAATAAGCAGAGCAATTCTGCTACAGGTTTCAGTAGCTTCACACCAAGGTTATCAACCCCTGAAGGTTTTTTTTCTTGCTTGCTCATAATAATTTATTGTACCAATGATAACCTTTTCAAATTTAAACTAACACACTATTTATTACTCATTTGTTTGTCTTTTATAAACCTGCTAGAAAACACATCTTGTTCATGACTGAGATCCATACCATCATGGAAGTCCTGAATTTTATTGCTGAAATGATAAATAATTAGCAATATCCATCGGTTTGGGTAGAAATGTTCCATTTGCCTCCCAAAGAATGGTATTGGTTACACAATTCCTTAATTTAAAATATATAGTCCACTGTAATGCATCATCCAGTTTGGTCTGCCTTGGCTCAGTTTCTTTTCATCAGGTATTCTCTAAGTTCTTCATCCAGCCATAGAGCCATAACATTTCTCACAGTTTGCTTTCTTAAAGGGGCATGTTTGTCAATAATTGGCATTAACAAGCTACTAAAAACATCTAAAGTCAAATCAGGATCTCCCCCCTGTAGAACTGTTGACCAGTCAATACTTCATCATACAAATTATTTCCATTCAAATATTTAAACGTTGTCTTTTATATTATTTTCTTACCAGATTTTTGGAACTTTAGTCCTCCCAAGACTATGATCACTGCAGCCTACTGTATTTAATATTGCTTTTAAACACTACTCAGTGACATTTAAAAAAAAAAAAAAAGATTAATGTATGATTAATTGGTGATTCAGAATCATCAGCTTTGCAACATAGCCTTGTTCGATTTGTAATATCTTGTGACTAATTACATGTATCTGCAAGAGAAAACAGATCAGTATTTAAGTCACCTAGGAAATAAATACATTTATATCAAACACACTAGCCAACATTTAACGTAGTTGATCCAGATACACTATTGTTGCTTTTGTTGGTCTATGACAGCACCCAATAAATACTAGCTTTAGACAAGGCAACTCCTATACTTCTCCCAATAAATCCTCTCTAACTCTTACTGGTATTTGGCTCTGAACATAAATTGCTACTTCACCTCCATTGGCATTCCAGTCTTGTCTATGAGTATTATACCCAGCTATGTTCAACAAATAACTGTTTATTGAATCTAAATGTGTTTCTGAGATTTCTAATATATGTAAATTCTGGTCAACAGGAATTCCTGAAATGTCCTGTATTTTATTTCTTTCACTGCAAATATTCAAATGAGCTTTTCTTAATCCCCTTTTCAGTAATGTGGTATTATTTTCTTGAATCAACATGTAGTAGAAATGTTATACCAGAATTTTCTCTAAAGAATCACAGATGACAGAGTGATGAATCTTTCTCTTATCTACTCATGCCAGCACAGAGAAGGACACACAGTCGTTCTCCCGAACAGCAAACAGTTTCAGCTTTTATACTGTAACTCTTAGTGGAAATTTGAAGAAGGGAAATCATAAATTAATAAACCACATAACCCAACCAATCAGCACTGCTTACCCTTGCTGACCTCCTAACAAATTAGACACATTCAATTTTACTACCATGTGTCTTTCCTGAGTTAACAAAAGTCATTGTATGTCCTAGGCATTTTACAGATGTTAAGGCACACACATAACACCATAAATCCCTCACATTCCCCCCTTTTGACACCAAGTGTCAACCAAATATTTACACAATAATACTAATGAAATCACAATGTAAAAGGGAAAAACTGTAAGATTGAAATACAAATAAATGAAACACACATTACTAGGAAAAGACAATAACTTAAAGACAACTCATCACTCGTTATACCTTAAAGGAGCCCTTTAGTTGTTCACCAGGGATTCACCGACTTATTTTTGTTGTTATGCTGTCCACAGTAGCACAATGACAATAAAACTTCTTATATCTTATGTCTTTCTTCTGACAAATACTAGCAGGATTTGAAGCTTACATAAAAAGTCACAACCTTTATGACAGTCAATTAGTCTGTTAACAGACACATTACCAAGTGATGGATGTGATGTTCTTCATTCTTCATCCTATTCCTCCAGCATTGTGGCAGTACAATCTTCAGCCCGATGACCCACTTCATGACACCTCCAGCAGACATAACTCTTCTCTGTTGTCAGAAAGGAAGCTCCTCTTTTATGCTGTGCTTTGCTGGGGAGGCAGTATCTGTGTTGATGACTCAACAAGCTGATCAAAAAAGCTGGTTCTGTGATTGGCATTAACCCAGACTCACTTGAAGTAATTCTTGAAAAGAGAACGAGGGCCAAATTAATACGTTTTACACCTTGAAGGCCATCCTTTACAGTGTCTTTAACAGCCTTAAAAGCTCTTTCAGTGAGCAACTTGTGGTGCCTCAGTGTTCTACTGAGCGTTTTTAGAAGGTCTTTTGTCCCAGCAGCACTGAATTGATACTTCTAGAGCACAAACTTTTAACAACAACAGTTCTCCACTCACTCAGGGCTTTTTATCAGTCTACACCAAACGGGCCCGGAGGCAAGAGCCCAACTCTCCCTCTTTCACAGGCGAGAGAATTAACCTTCTCTCCCTTTCTAAGTGGGACATTCTCCTCTGAGGGTCATACAACACACTTAACTATAATAATGATATAATATGGTGTAATATTCTTAATTATATGATATCATATGTACTTGTGTCATAGAAATCAGCTAGAGATCCCTTTACCCTCCTGCGAATTTTACACACAAAATGTAATTTCTAACAATATGACAATAATATAACAATAATAATATAACATGTGTATGGTATAATTTGTGCGCACACACATGCAACCCTAAATCCCTCACAAACATAAAAATATGCATTTCATCGCTTTCAGAGCTATCATACAAACAGAAAAAAAACTAAGCACATACAAACACATACAGAATGATATAGCCACAAAGACACTCTCTCTCTCTCTCTCTCACACACACACACACGCACAACCACACGCACGTGCACACACATTCCCCCCCGAGAGCAAAATAACACATACAGCTGAAACTTGGAACCATGCCAGTTCTTGTCATAATTCAAAGTGTCCCTGTGGGCACAAATCCACCTGCTTGAAGGTCCTACTTATTACTGAACAGCTGAAATATGATTAATTTTAACTCAATATCAAAATTCATAACAAAACTCCCCATTTCATTTTCATACTGTCAATTCTTCCAGTTCATTCCGTTATTCACCTCTGCGCATACCTGTTGATAGGTGCAAATTCTGTTCTATGTATATCAGTTCAGACATTTTTACCTTATTTTTTGCAGCCTTAGTTCAATCACTTCTTTCGAATAAGTCTCTGCTACTAACTGATCTATGATTTTTTTATTCTTCCCTGAAAGTTATAATCAGTGTAGCTGGATGACTGGTCCCATGCTTGACACCTGCACTCCTTAGTCTCACTCAAAAAGGGCCTCTTTTAGCCATAGGCTATCTAACATTCATAGTATCATTCTTCGAACATTCAGCATACCTTACTTCCTCGAAATTCACAAAATGTCCTTTCTCACCATGTATCTCTGCATCCTCATGATCATCGTCTTTTTTCCAGATTTCACCACAGGTCCAACTCAATAAGCGTTTTCCACCTCTGGTTCCACCAGGAGTGTGTCTTTGAACAGCTTCTTAAAGAGTGAACATATGTAACTTGTAGGATTTCCCTTTTCGATGACTGTCGTTAGGCCAAGCACTTGTAGGTTGTATTTTCTGCTGTGGCTTTCCAGTCGCTTGGCCTTTTCTTTTCGTCATTCTACTTGCAGAGTTGCTCATTTACTGTCTCCAATTTTGTAATCTGACTGTCCATATTGCAAAAAGCCTCTTCAACATCTCCAATTTTATAGCTGCATACAGATGTGCCTGCCTTAAGAGTGGTGGTGCACTGGAGTGCATTATATTGAAAAGAGTTCCTAATGTTCTGTCACCCCAATTTATTTTATCGGGTACTATAGGATTGTGAGTGTATAAATGTAATGGGAAATAAGGGTGAGGAGATGAAGAACAACGTACAAAAAAGGTCAATGGTCAGTTTCTGCCTGGCTCCCTCCCAAACCACTACGCTACAAAGCACAACACAATTTCCTTATACAGTTAGCTTCTACTATAACTACTATAATGCTTCTACAGGTAGATAGTTCTCATTTACACTCATGACACTCATTCATGTAAAAATCATGTTTATTTCAAGAGCAGTGGGAGGCTGACAGAGGTTGCCCCGATAACCATCATTATATGTGATGTCTTGCCCACCCGAAGGAGCTGCAGAGAGCAAAGTTAGTATGACACCTATGGCCACAACTGCCATATTTATGGTAAAAACATCAGGTTCAAACAAACCAGAATTTTCATTTAACAGAAATGAGGAAACACTATTCCATCGCAGCATGCTCCGTATGCAAAGGGCTTAGTAAATATACATCGTCATTGTACTGTTCTCCTAATGGTATTAACCATGCTGAATGCTTTATAAAAGCAGGTGTACCTTTTAACACAATCCTTAAACCAAATACTAAATATTTATGGAAATGTATAGAATATGGTTTGGGTCTGCTGAAGCTGATGTATAGGTCTGTGTCAGTTTAAGATCCATCCATCCATTATGTATTCCCCTTATGCTATGCAGGGTTGCAATGGTACTCCAGCCCATCCCAGCTAGGCAAGAGGCAGTGTACACACCTGGATAGATCAGCATTTCTGCACAGTGCTAACACAGGTACACAGACAAGATTCTCACCTCTGTGCAATTTGTAATGGTTGTGGAAGGTAGAGAGAAATGGTGTCATCAACTTTCAATGAGGTTGTGAGATCAGAAAATGTCTCTGTGTTGTTCAGGAGCACATGGACCAACAATGTTTTTTATTGTTTAATCTGATTGACATGTTGGTCTGTAAAGTCTCAGAATACACTTTAGAGTCAGAACACACTTTTAGTAGTCCATATTTTCTTGCCCTGTTCTCAGAGGACTGGGCTTTTGGAGATGACATTTAACCCACAATCTGCTTTGGTAATCTTGAGGTTTATGAACAAACACCCTGCTTTTTATGATATCCTCAGTTTGAACATACAGTATATTCTCGCCCAAGGGGTGACTAGCCTCAAGGGATTATCTGTTCTCACTGTGTTATCATCAACTTACAGTTTTGTAATTATTGCCCTGGCAGATGTCTGAGCCATTACCATGTCAACTAAATGTGCCTTGTAAATTTTCTGTGCACTTTGTACAGCCTCACCTTAAGTGTTGCATGTTACAGTACAGGAACATTGGTTCAACCCAAGGGAAACATAAACGAAGCCTTTATGACAGGGTTTGTGCAGGGACATGGTATGCAATCCAGTTATTCTACATGATTTACTACCATTTGACAGATTATTGTTTATCATGAAGATAATGTTACATAATAGTAATTTTGTTAGTGAGACTAATCTGTCAGACTGATTTATTGTAATTAGTGTAAAAGAAATTACATTAGTGACAAAGAAAATCCCTGAGCATCATACTTGCTAACATCTATACTTGACATAAAGTATGTACTATGTACTCTTATGCAAATGTTTTCATATTGCAGGCAGTGTTTCCATTTCTCTTATATCATGTGGGACTGTTCCAGCTGTTAATGCAGTGGTAAGTAATTAATTTATAGAGCAACCTTCTGGCAAATCCCAATGAATGCCCATGTAGAACTATACAAAGCAGAAGAGTAAAGACAATTTCTTTAAAACACAGTCTCTGGTTATTGTTACTTTGCAAATAAGACGACTAGAAAAAATTATAAAATACTCAAATGTTTGTTTTGCCTTTAATAGTCTTGAAATTACAGGTATGCATGAGGTCACCAGGAATCACTATTCTAGGCAACACAAAAAATCTAACTACAGAATCAATGTACTTAAAACAGGAGGATAATTAGGGGATGATCATGGCCATGGTTAAAAAAACAAAAAAACAAAACAATGTTGACTTGCGTTTGGAAACAGGAAACAAACAATAGTATTTAATTATTCACTCCCCTTCTGCTCTCATTGTGTGGCCGCTAGAGTTGTGTGTGTGACTTGAATGAATGTTGTTTTGGAGCACTTGCTGAAACAAATGGTTGTGTTGTTTTTCTTGGAAGGAGATTCTCCAAAAACTGGGGATATGCCCCTGTCAGACTTGCGCCCCTTTAATTTAATGTGACGGCTAATTGAACTTGTCAGTCTCATGTCTGAGTAAGCCCCCTGGTCACGATGGCAATCTTACTAGGCCCAACACTTTCAACACCACACAAGTCTAAATTAACATAAAGGCCACATGCAGTAGCACAAGGTAAAACATGCAAAGATAAAGGCTAATCTTTTTTTCACCTTTATTGTTATGAATGAAAAACGAAAGTCAGGAGCACTCACGATGATGTCAGTACAATTTAAAATCCATTATGATTCAGCCTATGAAAGAAGAAAAAAGTTTATCCTCCCACTCTTAACCTTTTCACTGACTGCACTCTCTGCTCCCACAGGCACACCAGGTGTCAAATATTGTGCAACAATGCAACCTTTTAACTAAATGTACTACCATGTCTGAATGAACCTGTAGGAGCATTAACAGAGAAATACGTATGACAAACATAACTTTACCAGATAGATGAAACCTGAGAATGGATACTGAGTGTGGTTTGTGTGTGTTTTTTTTTTAAAACAACAGTCTTGGTCTTGGACTTGCTTCAACAAAGGTCATGGTTGGATTTTTTAATCTAGTTTGATAATTGATTAATCGTTTTGAGTTGTTTTAAAAAAATACTTTTTAAAAGATAAAATGCTAAAATTCTGTTCTGGTTTTTAAGTTTGCTTTTTGGGAAATTGTGATTTTGTATTTTATAGAACTATCGACTGACTGATTAATTGATTAATTATTTTTTTCAATGCTCTGTTTATTAATTTTTCCAAGATGAAAACAAACATAACATAGAAACATCCCCCAACAATCTCAGCAATAAGGAACATAAATAAACACCCTAGTCATAATTAAAACAATTACTTGGTTATGGTTACGGTAGGCTTATGAAAGGAAATCCATTAACTTTTGGTAGAGAGTGAGAAAACAACAGCTGTTCCCGTTGTGTTCAAGCCACATGTTTGTCGACCCATTCATCAACATCATCCTCCTCCCTTTTTTTGTGGTTTTGTGGTGCTAACAACAATGTCACGCTACATCTGTCTTTGGTCCTTCACAACAGTCATAATTCAGACACAGATTTCAACTAGAAGTATTTGCTAGACAATAAGAATATGCTTTGTTTTTCAGTTTTCTTCCTCTAAAGGTCAACATCCCTTTGATGAAGTTACATCTTATGGCTTCCAGTTGATTTGTCTCTGAGCTGCATACTCATAGTAAAACACAAGTTAGCAGGTGGTGATCTCTGTGTTATATTAATTAGCTGGTAATGGAAAATAGAAAACAAAACCTCTTTATGCTTATTTTTATGTTGCTAATTACGCATTATATTTTAAACTTATTTTGAAGCTCTATGAAGATTGATTTCACAATGTAAATCAACAGTCTGATGTCACCAAGTTTTTTTTCATTTTAAAACAGTTTCGTGGCACAGAGAATCCTGTCTACTTGAGGAAATGTGGCGTTTGTCTACCGCCAATATCTGGATCAACACATGGTTAGAATATTTTGGGTTTCCTCGCTTTTGGTCTCCTCTGCCAAAGTATCTTCAGTGTCAAGAATCCCCTGTGTGTTTGTGTAGATCTGACCTGGACTGAACCCTTCACCATTGCACCAGGCTGTCAGAGTGAGTAGGTGATCAGAGATGCCAACATCAAGGCTGCTGACAGCTCCCCTCACTCACCTCTCTCCTACTCTTAAATCTCCTTTTGCTGATTTTCTTCTGCTTTTTTTTTCATCTTTCATTTCCCCCCTCTCTCGCACTCAGACTTAAACTTAGTGTGCTGCTGTGTTTCTCTTTCCGTGACTTCTTTGTTCTTGCTATGGCTGCCCATTATCTTTTCTCGCGAATGGGTCTCCTTTCTCACTCATTTCCTATGTGTTTCTTCACACAGATCTTTGCTTGGTTCAACTGAGTTCACAATCAAGCACTTTCTGTGGCCTTCCTGTGGCCTGTGGCCTCCTTTAAAAACAGACTGGTACTTAATGATGCTGTAGCAGCTGCCTCCTGGGCTACAATTAAGACAGTCGGTATTAGCAATAAGTAACAGAGGTGAGGGATATTGTAGATTCTCTCACCCTCTGCATGCTGTTGTGTGTGGTCTGGTTTCCTGGTTAAGAAGCCAATGCATTGGGCAAACTTTGGGAAGATGTAAGGAAACTACTGCCACTTAACTTAATTTCAGGCTTCCATTGACATGATTTACTCTGCAATATTTTAGTTTAACTTACAGTAATAATAGGTTTCCCGTTAAACTTTGACCCATGTGTGACCCGTTTTTTTCACAAACTGTTGGACAGTTTGATATGTCTCTCGGCTCCTTAAAGAGATGGAATTTGGCACAATTCGTGTGCAATCCTAATCAACCTTATTTTTATTTCTGTCCTGTTAACTAACCTGATCCACCTGAGCCTTGGTTGCGCAGTATTCTCTATCTAAATAGTTACTTCCTAGCTTTCCTCCTTCCCTGCCTGTCACTAGTCTGATGCATGGGGTTGTCTGAGCAGTTCCAGCTAAATTTTTGGCTACAGGCTGCTGTCTGTGTCCCATATACAGTACCAGATAAAATGACATGAGGCTACAACAATCAGAAAACTTTAAGAGGATTACATGCCTTCAGCCCTTCAACACTGTCTTACATTCTTAAGTGTGTAATTATTGCTGGATCTTTGCCTGAATTTCTACAATTCGGCTAACTAGCCTGTTAAGCCCTAGGGTGCTGGGAGGTGTGGCTTGCCTAGACCGACATAAATCAAGAATAGCTCCACAACTATCACATGCATGATCTTGGTCTCTAAGGATAGTTAAAACCTCAGAGAATGTATTCCCAGTGTCCGACTTCTCGGTAACATTGTGACTGTCACTGTGCCTGAGTAAATTGTGGCAAACCAAAGGAGAAATGTACATTTTTATCCTCGCCTAAAATGTTTTTTAGATTAGACAGTGGATAACACCATGACAGCAACAAACCATTCAGCAACTCCTTGACTATAACTATACCAAAGTAGATCAAAATACCACAAAGCACATAGATTCCACATAGGTTTTAGTAAGGCTAAGACCAGGCAGACTCACCATTTGGCCACTTGGATATCTAAAGTACCCAATGGGTTTGTACCTCTTGAAAGGAAATCTGACTACAAAATACTATTGATTTATGTGCATATATGCACACACACTGCAGCCTTTGGCTGTGACATTTACCCTGTGCATCATCAAATTCTACCTTTGTGCACAGTATAAAATCAATTTAAAAAAACAACTAAATTGTATAATTTTGTCACCAAATGGATGAGAATCATGACACTGTATTTGTAATTTGTAATTCCGCCAAATGCCCAGTAGATAGCAGCAAAATACAGTGTATTAAATTGAGGTATAAGGTAAAGTCTCTGCAATATAGACAACCATGTCCATTTTGATCAGAGAATCATATGGATAGCCTCAAAATGACCAGGGAACGGTAAGGAAACAATATTAGTTGCTTTTGATGACAATAGTCTTGGGATATTAAAGCATAAACACAACATTAAACACTTTGACTGTAAAATGTGGTTTTTGATTGGGCTGGCGTGAGCTGGTTAGCTCATGCTATGCTGGAAAGAGTAGCTTGTGAAGTTTAATCAAATATGCTCAGTCTATAACAAAAGATGATGCATTACAAGCTGTGCCAATGGTATGAAATTGTATCCACCTCCTGCCTTCTAAGTGAGCGCAGTTGCCTCTCCCTAACATCTAGACATGACCTATGCTAACAGGCTAGTTTCGCCTTTTCAGTGCCACAAAATAAACCTGCCAGCTCCCAGGCTACAACCACAGCCTACGAGGGAGTTTAGTTATTTAAACAAGGTGCAAATTAACAACAAAATCAACTTTGGTGTTTAATTTTCATTTAAATTACATTTTATTGTTTATATGAGGCGGGAAGCAGCAGATACAGCCGAGCTAACATTAGCACCTGGATAGTTTATCCCACCCGCTGAGAGAAAAACAGGTTCAATTAAGTTCATGACAACAAAATGATTAATGAAACATATAAACAACACAAACACATAGCTGCATGAATTACTGTGTCAGGTTTATTTTTTACGTGAATTAAATTAAAGTTGTCCAGACAGTGTTCATTTGTGTTGCCAGAACTCACAAGAGTGTGTAGCTGGGACTGAGACAGGTCTTGTTCAAAGTTAATTTTCTCTTGATTTGTCTGTCTGAAAAATGTCAGAATGTTCTGGAGATATGTGGTGTGTGAAAAACGGCGAAACCTACGAAACACAGATACAAGAAGTGACTCTTAAGCATGACCTCTCCTTTCTGAACAATGGATGTATTATAAGAAGTTGATAGGGCTGCGCTTATTAACCTAGCATACAATTTTTCAAAATTGTCACTTGCGATACTGCAGCGAAAAATCCCCCTGTGGCCCATAAAGCATTTTCCACATAGACCACCATTAACGGAGACATCTGTAAAACTGTTGAGAGGAAACTTCGAACTGCAAATATAAGGACAATAATTACTCTTTCTTTTACAAATTTTTGATCCATGGAAGTTTTATGTTTGTAAAACTTAACTTGAGTCGAGAAAAAACATTTAAAAATCAGTGACGTCATCACAATGTAAAGTCTATAGACCGAGTGGGAACTCCCAGGCAGGCCAGCAGGGGGACACCATTTTGCATTTTGAGTGGGCTGCACATCTGTGCGCCATTTTCGGTCCGGTATCCAGCTCTTATAATACTTTCATGTTCTGAACCATCTGTGGTTTTGTATGACACCCAACATGGCTGAGTGGAGTGAGCAGATTATGTGTACTGTTGCTTTTCATTTTGACTGTCCCTAAATTATTGCCAAAACCTTGTTTGGACAAAATACACTTGGGGTCTGATTTACTAAGATCCCAAATAGAGGGTACTAAATTGCGTGCGCACTTCAATAGATTGCGCATTTCGTTTGCGTGCATTTTGCGGGTGATCTACCAAGAATAACTGCGTAAATGAAAACAGGTGCAGCAGGGTGGAGACAGCAGTATTTAAATGAGGGATTTGCGTGTCTTAATGGAGAGATTGGACGAGCAGAAGGCTGCAAGCGAAAAAAATGTGATCAGGTTCTAGTGACAAATATATTGAGTTATAACAAAAACAAATATTACCAGAAAAACCGACATATGGGAGAGTATTTGTGACAAAGTCAATGCTGTTAGTAAAACCAAAATTATTCCACACCAAAAATATTAACACGGGTGGAAAACCTCAAAACATTGAGGCCTCGTCGTTAAGAAACATTTGAAAAAAAGACCACCACAGCATTTTATGAACTTTTTACAGGCATTTATTTGTGTTGCCATACCTCTGGATGTGGTATTGGGTCTGTCAGGATTAACGAGTTACAACTGTAATTAAAGCCGCAAGCGGCGATGGCGGGCCCTCGCTCACCCATGCCACCGCGGGGCCTGAGGCATGGCGGGGCTGTGGCGTGAAGCAGAAAGTGAGAAAAAACCTGGAAGGAGGCCAAAAATGCAATGTTTCGTTCATCCAGTAGGGGGCAGTCACAGGTAGTTACACATATGGTCTGGTGTGGTCTGGTGTGTTCAGGGCGGCCACTCATCAGTCATGTGAAGTTTGGAGTGAATTGGACAAAGCATGAAGGAGTTATGAGAGGTTGATGGTTCATCCACCAGGGGGCAGTAGAGTGTAACAAAACACAAGGGGTTGCGTTCAGGGTGGGACAGTGATTACACATGTGAAGTTTTGTGGAAATCGCACAATGATGATGTAAAATATGGCACTTCCTGTTTCCACTAGGGGGCGACACGAGTGAGATCGCCTATGAGCGAATGGAGACGTTGAGGTCGGCACCCTGGACTTTTGTACCAATTTTCATGATGATACAAGTTCAATAAAGCCATCAAAAAGCCAAACGTATTTTCATGGGGAGGAATTGATGGTCGCCGCGTCGCCACACGGACGCCATTACTCGTAGCTTCACAGTCTTCATAATGTAGCTTCACCAACTGGTTCTGAATGAAGTTGATGGGGCAAAGTATGTAATTTTAATGAATCTTAGTTAACTTCCTGTTACCACCGGGGGGCACTATGAGTTACGTGGGAAGTTAATATATTGGGACGTTCAGGGCGGAGCCATCATCATGTCCAGCAAGTTTGAAGCTGATTGGATGAAGTATGTGGGCGTGAGAGCCACTCGTATGTACATGGCGAGCACGCCAAAGTTAGTTGAGCCCTGGCAGACACGCCCTTTGACCTACGGATGCGAAGAGCACAACTTAAGCTCAGCTATGTCTGGAGATGTTGCGTACCTAATTTGAACTTGATCGGGCGAACGCTGTGGGAGGAGTTAATTTTAGGCGGGAAAAATCAAAACCAAAATGGCCGACTTCCTGTTGGGTTGAGGTCATGAGGTCAAGAGGCTTTTTTGCATATGTGGGTATAATACATATGTGTACCGAATTTTGTGAGCATAGGACAAAGTTAGCAAAATTCCCTATGGCCATTTTTGGACTTTGTAGGGGGCGCTATTCCGCCATTCTGCGTCGACCATGTGCGACCACCCAAAAATATAGAATTTCGGATGAGGCCGGACGTCCGTGCAAAAGTATAAGCATTTTCGCATTTGGGAAAGGGGCGAAATTGGGGCACGAAATGTCGGAAGAATAATAATAATAATAAACATTACAATTTCAATATAGCATTTTTCCCCGGGGGTCTTCCATACCACATGATTACTTGATTACTTGATTACTTTGGGGTCACTTGCACTTTAGGGTCACTTGCACGTTGGGGCATGAACGAATTTCAATAGGGCTTTCGCCAGGCGACTTGCAGTCGCCGCTCGGGCCCTAAATATGGTTGGAACTAGTGTGAGCAGCAGTCGAGTTAAGTATGGTTGAGTGTAGTATATAGTATCCTGAGTTATTTCCCGAGCAAGCACAGATAACTATGGTAAGCCAAAAGTGGGAGAGCAAAACTTTTTCATACAGTATTCAAGTGAGTTTGGATTTCTGTATAAGGTTGTAATGTTTCCTTTTTGGTCCCTGGCATTGGCAAAATATAAAAGCTGAGTATTTCAGGGCAGATATGGTGAGAGCTTTTGTCAATGTTGTAATCAAAATGCAAGGCTGTGGATATTTACTGGAAACTGCATATACCAGTGCAGACCTGCACACCAAACTCAGAAATGTCATGAGACATAAAAGTAAGTCAAATTCGTCACTTTTACCTTTGGTCAAAGTACCTTGGGTGTGCTTTTTCTGGAAAGCTTTGTGGCATGGCAAGGATGGACTTCACCCTGGAGTCAAACTAGCATGCACCTTACTTTATATCTCAGACTGCTTCCAAGTGGGGAAATCAGCCCCAACTCAAATGACTCCACTTTTTTCTTCTGCATATGTTCTCTACATTGTAACTATGCTGGCACAATTACAGACCAAGAAGTATTACATTAGACTACATCACACTTTAGTAATAACAAAATTAAATTCTAACTTGTGTTTAAGAAATGCCATGCGTTTGGGTTTTTACACATAAACAATTGAAGCCAAAAATGGAATTAGTACAAGCATTATTAAGTGAAACAGTTCCAAACCACAGAAGCCTGGATCGATACCAGCATTCCAAATGAAGGTATAATTGTTGCTGTATTTACATGTGACAGGAAAGGGATATAATGTGATATATTGCTTTATGCAAACTTCATTGTATGTCTACTTAACTCATCGTCAGTGCCAAACAAATCTGAAAAGGTTACTCAGGACATACGTGACATTTATGTACCAGACGTGTTGTAGGGAATGCTAGGGGTGTTTATTGCCCCACCTCTGCAATTAGTGAAGCTCTGGAAGAGATTAGGAGTTTATGGTCAACTTATGGATCCTCTGAGCTTCTTATTATGGGCAATCTTAACCTCAGTTGGTTATCCAGCAACTCAGACAAGCTGAAAGAGCTCTGTTTTGAATTAAGTCGGTCTCAGCTGATATCCAAACCAACCACACCAAATATGAGGACTGTTGCTTAATCTGTTTTTATAGACCATATTCTAGCAAACAAACCTCCCACTGCTTCTGGAGTTTTGGTTATGGATATCTTGACCCAGTATTTTGTGTAATAAACACTGGAAAAATAAAAAAGCCATCATAATTAGGAATGTTAATGAAACCAGAATCCAAAATGTATTGTCATCTACTCTGCTCCCACACCTATTACTGGCAAATATATTCTTATTCTTAACAACAGTAACAAAATGTATGCTTTTAATTTAACTAAATTTCATTATGTGAACTGATATCTTACCATTACAACTGTGTCTAGTAATTATGTTTGTATACTCTTAATTTACAATTTCAAATACGTTAAATGGAAACAAAATGCCACCTTAATGACATTTTTGCAATGCAAGTATCATGGCTCTGAGGATGGCAATGTCAGAACTTAATGAAACCAGGTGAAGAATGCAGTCCTTTTCTTGTGGCTAATTTCCTTCCAAATTTTTGAACCCAAACAGTTTTTACCAATGGTTTTTAAATGAAACTCCTGACATGCTGATAAAGGTGTGCCTCAAGAGTCAATACTGGATCCTTTATAGAAGCTAGACAGCCTGTTGTGCTGTCTAGTGCTGCTGCCATTACTGCAGTGGCTTAGTCAAGCTAAATCCAGTTTCAATGAAAGTTAAACCATGGATGGATGGATAACCCTATAATTGGCGCCTTCTGCAAATGAAGGGTGGCCTATATAAATATAGATCTTATTCAGCCCTAAAACACCAGCTTGCAATTAGTAATGGTGTAAGATTTTGGGATATATAGTTAACTTTTTATTTACTGTACCTGCACTGCATCAATCATTTTACAGCTTAATTTGACAGATTTAATTCCACAGCTACCAACTATCACAGTAAAACAATTGGGAGGATGGGTTTTCAGTATTATACTCATTACTGAACTGACTTGCAATGGAAATTGGTGTTAAAGAAAGTAATTCCTCTGAGGAGAGTATTACTTTCTGAGAGGTGGAATCATGTATGTGTGAACTTAATCAGTATGTCTCTGCACATGTGTATTGATGGCCATGCATCTCAATTAGACTTCTCACATAAATAAAGCTCAACAACTGCATTGAAATGTTTCTTCTTCTTTTTTAAAAAGAGGTAAAGAATTACTTTGGGTGATGGACAGTGATGATTTCATTGTGTTCTTCCTTCTTCCTTGCAAGATATAAAACAAGTGTAACACACCAGGAAGCACAGCATTTTAGGCAGAATTTGCAGTGAGCATAAACAAGATTTATTCAGTATGTCCTTACCTCCTTCCATTTGCAACTGTTTGTTCCATTTGAGTATGAAGTACAATAGCGCCCCCACTCCTCCACCCCCATTATCACCTGTTCCCATTCCGCTCTACACTTGTTAGTCATCGATAAAAACGTGTTCATTTTTGCTCATAAATGCATTCTTTGTCTCTCTCTTTTCATCCATACACATCTGCTTCTTCTCTATCCAATTTAAAATAATCCAGATTTATTTTAGACTTTTTTCCCTGCCTATTTCTGTTACATTCATTTGTCATTCTGGGTAGTTTAAAAAAAACTTTGACATTTTGAACAACACCTCTTTTTGTTCAAATGCCACTTATGTCTTAGTGGCATCTTGCAAAGTGATATTTTTCTGTGATTTCTGTCCAGTTGCCCTATCTGTCTCTCCTTCTATCATCTTTGCTGTTACCCATCTTTCTCATCTCTACCACTCCTCCATTTTCTCCCCTGATTGATGCCATCTGAGGTTGCAGGCCCAGGCCGCCGGAGCTACAAATTTACCCAGCAGCACACGTCACTAACAGGGGAGCGCAGAGCTCCCAAAATAGCCCTAACAGCAATCGGTGAAAGGGGGCCCAAGTGGTAGTTACAGGGAACTGATTCTGACAACAAAATGAAGCTTTCCAGACATTATGTGAACACCCATCATTTAATGAGTTGCCAACACAAACACTGCTGGTTGAATTATCATGTGTTTCAACACCACTTTGGATAGCCATCGGAAGTAATTAAGATGCTGTTTTGAAGCAATTATTCTGAATTAATTATATTCTTTTCCACCAAAGTCCACAGCATGTGCTCTTTAGATTTAAGGACTTTTGATAAATACAATCTAGGTGTCTATATGATCCTTTGATGTGTTTGAGTATGTAACATAGATCAACACATGAAACATGTAATGAAATGAAAGACTCAACAGTTTGTCAATTAAAATGCCACAGTATTCACAACCAGGATAATAATATGTTGCACAAACTGATGCATTACAGTGTGTGTTTTATGTCAATTTTTCTGAAAATCATCAGCTAGAAAAACAGATCTCCCCTGATCACTTCATTGCACGATAAACAGGTCAGGTCAGAAAATCCCAAGTCCTGACGTGTAGCTGTTGCCTCATCTCAAGTTATCTGAACAAAGACATGTCAAAGCTTTGCAAACTCGTTGGGATTTTAATAAAAATAAGTGTGAAAATGTGTCACTAAACTCTTAGCATTTTACAGTTGTGGTGGTTAATAGCCAACCAGCCTGTAAGTTTACTCAATGAGATCTGTAGATGCTTGCATAATTGCAGGCTGTTGTTGCATAAGGGGGAAAAGACATGCAGGGTTTAATTAAAAGCAGCTAACAAAGGCAACATTCAGGGGGTTTCTTGTTCCACAGTACAGACTGCAATTCCTAGAATTTCAGCAAGTATCCCATTGTGGAAAAGCCTGGTTTATGAAGCTCAGCACTGGCTTGGAACTGAAATAAAGGCAGTCAGACTCAACAAACCCTGTACCGTTTTATGTATGGCCAAAATGTTAACCCTTCTAGATCAAAAGCTGTCAACTACAAACTAAGTGTAATTGTTCTGTTGGATCACTAGAAACAAATTAACATCAACTAATATCTTCTCAAGTTATGAAACGCGTTTTAAGAGACTGATTTTGCAGTCAGTCTAATTATTTGTTTGTAAGTAGGTTGCAGATTTGTAAATTGGATTTGCTGATGCACAAAAACAAACTATAAATATTCTCAAAGACACCCTTTTTGTGCTGAGTTTGTTCTTGTTTACAGCTTGTGATCAAAAGACGTTTCACAGAACTGACTGAAAACAGATCTCCTGGGGTCTCACCCAACATGACCCTACTTCATCCACTGAGTTAATCTGTTATTCGTAAAGCAATTAAATCATTACAGTTGAGTTCTTTGTAATAGTTCTTTATTGCACCCATGGTGAGATAAGCATGAGCCAATTACACATGTAAAACAGATGAAAAGATTAATTTAACACATATCTCATGTGAAATTCATATTTGTTGGTTTTCACAACAAGAACCCAAAGATAGCAAAAGAGAGATGAAGTTATTGCAGTAATAATGTCTGAGGGCTGGTTTGAGCTGTGGCGGCTCACTCAATCGGCTCTTAAAATGTTCTCTGAATTCCACTTGATATTGCTTGTGGGATAATCTTATTGAGTTAATTATTGCATTAAACAATAGGCTTGTTTGTCTCCAACTCAGAATTCGGATGGGAATACAAGAGGTGGCTGTGACTGCTACATTCAAGAAGCCTCGGGATGGGATGTAACCCAGGGAAATGGTCTACTTCTCTCTCACTGCATCCAAATAAAACTCAAGTATACATTGATTTACTCAGCAGTTACCAATAAATAAATGTACCAGTCTGTTAACAATCTTTGATTCACATCATGGGTTTAGATGCTTGGATACATGAAAGCATTTATAAAAAATCAAAGTTTCTTTGTGCGAGGAGGACAAGTTTAGCCACAAATTATTCTTGCATGGTCTACCTCCAGTTTCTCAGATAGCTCAATCTACATGTTTCTCAGTTATGTTTGAGGTTGTATAAATTGCAGTAAATGGAAGGTGGATGGATGAATTTGCTTTTATATAATTCACCAGTCCCACCCAATTTGATCATAGATGTTTCCATTAATTATTGCAAAATGGAGATTTTGCAACAAGCATTAAAATATCTACTATATATTCAATTAATGAATTAGTGACCTCCAACACATCCTTTGGAATTTAAGGTATTTTTAGTCTCTAAGGTTTTACAGTTCTATTTTTTCATACCTTAAAATTTTTAATTTTGAAAAATTTCCACACTTCTGTAAATACATCCTGCATTATATTCCTTGTAGATGTGACGTTATTATGGTTGCATAGAGTTAATAGTTACACTGAATGTGAATTTTGTTTTCAATTAGATATCACATTTTTGAGATGATGATCATCAAAGTATTTCATTTTGTATTAATTTTCAAAGTGAAAACAATAAAATAATTTGCAGTATCTTGAACAATCCAGAGCATTTTACAGACAGATGTTTTGTAGAGGTTTAATACTGACAAAGTTATGTTGGTGTCCCTCATCATGCACTAGATGGCACTACAACCCCCCAAAACGGCATAATAAATATCTGTAGAAGCAGTAATTTCATCAAGGCTTGCTTTTACAGGGTTGGTGCTTGTTGTCAGTGCTAGATTGGATGGGCCAGAGGGATGATTTCAGAAACTATTGTGAGATTTGTCCGCTAACCTTAATCTAACCTTAGCCATAACCTTTACCTAACCCAAACTTAAACCCTAATAACAATCACAAGAGTTCGCCCCTCCGGCCCATCTAAACTAGAATTTACTCTTTAGCAGGGTCTTGCATGGCCTTAGTGTGTGATGATTTATTGCTTTCTGTATATTTTAAGTGTCTTCAGTTTGAATAGAAAGTTGCCATTTGTACTCACTGACTTATAAGCATTCATTTTGAGTCCATGTGCATACAGTAGTCTTAAAAAAAGATGCTAAAATTGAACATAAATCGAAGCTAAAGCTGTACGGGAAAATACCTCTAACAGAAGAACTGATTTACTGACAAAATATTCTAGTCTTTGCTTGCTTATATTATGACATAGTTAAAGTTACAAATACATAATTTACCTTTACTCACTATCTAATGTCTTAGGTCTAGACCAGTGAAACAATGTGTAAGGTTAGAAGAGTTAGACCAATAATACAGAGATTAACACAGCATTTTGTTGAACTACCTTTATTGTTAAAGGCACAATGATCATTTTCATTATAATGATATAAATAAATGCAAGAATTGTTATTGAAATACTTTGCACCTGATTTAAGAAACAGAAGTTCACTGTGTCCCACACTTCTGAAAACAAACCTATAACTTTGCACTGTCTACACATGCATCAGTAGTCATACTGTAGTTCATGTCTATGTTTTTTTTATTTGGTGGAATGACCAAACATTAAAAGTTCTACAAATATTTGATAGGAAGCAGGTGCCACACAAATAAAGATCTGCTCCATCATTATTGAGAACTTGTTGCCTTGATGACTTCATTGTTCATTGTAACAGCAACAATATTATTAGCGTTTTAGACTCTACATTCATAATTCTATTCATAAAAACATTAATGATAGAACGTTAATGATTTAAAATATCGTGATATGTTTAAGTGAAATCATCCAGCTCTATTATTTTGCTATTCAGCTGGAAATGAGACATGGACATAATAATATGCTAATATGCATGGACGTGTTTCTTGTTTATTTATGTGTGCGTGCTGCAGCTCATTCAGAAATTCTAAATTCAAGGCTTTAAACAGTCTTGAATATAATCAAATATGGTTCCACTTAAGCAGTCTCAAAAGTGGTAAAGTGCCTTGATACCCTTTTCTGGTAAAAAAAAAAAAAATACTCCAGTCATGCAAACACTTCTCTTGCCATAAACCTAGAGCAAAATCAGTTAAAAGGCTGGCCAGGGGCGCCATCTAGTGGTTAGAAGGTTGCTGGTTCATACCTTGTACCAGCTATGCCCCCTATTGACAAAATATCCCTGAGCAAATTAGGATTCATGACCCTGTCTAACTGAATATCAAGCCATACATGTAACAGACAACTCCAATGATGGCTGTGAAAATGTACATTACTTAAAAGTAATGCAATGCATTATTAAACAACAGCAGAATATGATAAACTGAGACTAAAGATAGTCAATACTATTCAAAACCTATACGAGGTGGGTCAACATGGTCAGGTCCAGTTTGGAGGAAACCAGTGAGGACCTCATATGTGACAAACACAACCATGTTGACAGGGAATGCACGCAGCCAGTTGATGCCTAAGCTCCTGAAGAACACCCCGGCTCCTTCCACCCGTGTCGTCTCAGTGATGCAGTGGAAAAAACCCTTATATTGCTTAATCTCCCGTGCTCCATCCATCTGCAGACGGGCTTTGATCACGTCCATGGGTGTGCCTATAGTCCAACCTGCCATTCCTGCTACACCACCTGCCAGCATCACACCACTCCAATCTGCAGAGAGAGAAAAAAAAGAAAAGACACTGAAGTAAAAAAGTGGTACAATTTACTCCTCAATGAATTTGTAACACAATGGGAAGACTTGGCAAGCAGCAGTAATGCTAACATCAAGTTTATGAGCTATTTTTTTCAGCTTATGCAACTTGTATAATTTTGATCTATTGTAATACAAAATGAGGCCGATGAGCACCAAAATGAGCTGTGATTGAATAATTTAATAATCAGGCCTGCAGTCACATGTTTATCAGATATTTTATAACCAGAAATGTGACTTCGTTGATTTAAAAAAAAAATGTAATCATATGACTCAAGACTGTAATTGAAAGTCCAGCAACAGGCAGAAAGCTAGCCGCTGATACAGAAGAGTTATGCTATTAAATATCGACTGTCAAAGCAACACACACACACACACACACACACACACACACACACACACACACACACACACACACACACACACACACACACACACAAGTAGCCTTTCTTCTTAAACTTTACTCACCTGGCCTTTTCTTGCCGCTTTCTGTCAACCATTCACAGATAGTGGTGTAGGTTAAAAAGTATGTAGCATATGATGGCCCATCTCTTAGCATGAGTGGGAGAGCTCCTCTGTACAGCCCCAGAATGCCCTCCTCTTTGATAATGCTCAGCAGACAGTGAACTGGACCGCGGTATTTAGGTCTGGGCATGTTGCTTCCTCCTCGCTTGGACTCTGTCTGACACTGTAAACGTACCTTCACTATGTCACCTGGAGACATCACTAATATCTGTTGGAGACAGATAAGGAGAGACTCAGCGTGGACGTGAAAGCAACAGAAGCATATCAGTGTCCAAGGTGAGGGTAGAACATGCATGAAACACATTTTTGAAACTGCATCTGTTACCTGAGCTACACCTCCTGCCAAACCAGACAGGAAGACTTCTTGTTTGGTATTTGGACCACCAGAAGCTCCTCTTGCCTGGCTCAAGCACTGCAGGCAGTTCCTGTATGTGCCAAACACCACAGAAGAAGTCATAGAGATTGTGGTGATGGGTAAGGACATGCCTTTGAAGAAGCCATGCACCTGATGGCACACATGAGAACAACCAAGTAAGAAAACAGAGAGAAGTATGTCAGATGTATATCTCGATATTAAGAACTGTCTAAACTATGGTACACTACTAAAATACGAAACTACTAAATAAACTGATGTTACAATACAGTTAAATAAAGTACTGTTATAATGGACTTACATAAATACATTTTATAATACAATTAAATAAAGTGCTGTTATAATGAACAGATGGCCCATTTATGGTAATAAAACAAAGAGTTCTTATAATGAACAGATGGCCCATTTATGGTAATAAAACAAAGAGCTGTTATATATAAGTTAAATAAAGTACTGTTATAATATAGGTAAACAAAGTAGAACAACAACATAGAACAAGCAGCAATACACCGAGGATATGAGATATGTCGCCCACCCCTACCCTGAATAAGTTTTCCAACCATTGTTGAAAATGTGTAGTTCACATCTTGTTACACTTTTATGATTGATACCTAACCAACAGTAACACATTTACCATATGTGAGCTACTTTACTACTTTTAGGTTAGCTCCGTTTATGACTGATGAAATGACTGATTTCACTATCAGAAATTGAACCATTCAGTCCAATCACATTTGGAATATCTAGAAGAGTTGCATGATTGAAATGTTTTATCTCAATTCAAGCAAGCCGGGGGCTGAAATAGAGGTAGCCTGTTCACTAATGCACCAGCTCTATGGGCCTACTGATCTGGAAGATCCAGGTAATTTTATTCGCAGAAGTTGAACTTTTTTGTCTTCAACTTTCCTAGAAATGAACGGGGCTCCACCCCCAACACTGTATCCACTTCTCTTTGTACATCCATGCTCCTCTATCCTCCACCATTTTGAATTTATGATTCAATAACTCAAATGACAGAGACATCCAAATATGATATTCAGATGGAATTATAGACAGCATTTTGAGGGTTTGCCACCTAGAGGTTGGGCCATGGTTGTACAACTTAAATGGTTCTAAATGGCCTCTAAATATCTGTCCACTATAGCGGACACCATGCATGAAATAGTTGAAAATGTGTAGTTCACATGTTGTTACACCTTTGACATTGATAACTAACCAACAATAACACATTTACCATATGTGAGCTATTTTTCTACAATTATGTTAGCTCAGTTTATCCTTGCCATTTTTACTCTGCAGCAACATTTGTAAACATTTGAAGGCAGGCATACGAAAAAACTACTTTTTATTCAGTGTATTACTTCAATGACTTACCCCTTCATTTTTAAACGTTGCTACAGAACACTGCCATATTCCAGAGAACTGCTTTTGGGTTTGAATCCGGACCTACAAAGGATAAAAATCTGGTGGAAAAAATGTCTCTTTGCTGTACAGCCATCTTGACTCGTTTAAATACTGTCGACTTACTGTACCTTGACAGTGTCCAGAGGATAACCCACCGCAACTCCAAATGCCCCTATTTGTTTCAGGAGAAAAGAGAGCATCAAGGACACAAACACAGGACACAAACAAGGACATAAACACAGCGAGGATCAAGGTTATAGGGTTAAACAGCAACATTTTCAATCATGTACAGCTGACAGGAAGACCAAATGTGCTTTTATATTTCATATCATTACCCAAATAATGCTTTGACAGGCATTTTAAGACATATATTTTAGTTCTTGTATACAATTTAGCCTTTACTTGCATTTTTCTCTTTTACCTACCCCATTGTTTTTGGAATTTTGAAATGTCAAGTGGCTGCTGTAACACTTTAATTTCCCCTTGGGATTGATAAAGTGCTCTATCTACCTACAGAAAAAAATGAGCAGAGACACTTGAGATAGGAATGAGTCATTATCATTTATTTTATCATAAGTATTATTTGACATTTTAGATGAGCAAATGAAAATTAGTTTGGAAATTATTCAATAATGAATATAACATCACATTCTTTGAGATCCTCAAACTTTGCTGTTCACTTGTCACAGTCAGTCCATTAACAGTGTTCTAGTCAGTTTAATGTCACCATGTTTTCTGTAATGTATTACTTCTTTAACAAAAGTCCCTGGATGTTCTCCGGGCTTTGCTCTCAGGATACAATGAATTATTGGAAAGATGAGACTTGCTGAGAGTAAAAGTGACAGAAGGTGAGTGACATTTCTATTTTAAGGGGGGGGGACACATTTTTCCTCCCAGCTGTCCATGTAAAGTTATGACCATTTTCTGTTCATATATATATATATATATATATATATATATATATATATATATATATATATATATATATATATATTAATTACTTTATTATCAGGAACAGCAAGCAAGTTTGATGTCGTTTGAACCCTTTCATGCATTAATTATGATAACCTCAGTGTTTATATTTCTCTTTAGGCAAAAAATAATAATAATTTGAACTTCATTTTTTCATAAAACTACATTACATTACATTATAATGACACAAATCAACTGATTTACAACCCAAAAAGTTACTGCAGATGAAGTGGTAATGTATGGCATGATGCACTGGTGTCCACTGTGGTGGCTGAAGTGCAACTATTCAATTCAACTAAATCAATTAATATATAAGAAACCCGGTTTTGAATAGCTGTCCACTGTAGTGACCACTATGCGTGAAAGGGTTAAAATACTTCACGTGTATCGGGTGTGTGACCATGTGTGACCCATACATCGAGCTCATAGCCATCACACATGCTCCTGACTGAGGGAAGGTTTGACTGCTAAGACACTAATACCTTTGTTGTGTTACGACACGATAAAAGTAATAATATAACATGTTAGCTCTTAATGCCGTCAAGTCAAAATGTAAGATATGAAACTGTCACACGAGCAGAGTTATGTATCTCACCATGCGCTTACAGTACAGTAGCTAGGTTATTTAGCAAACACCGCTATTTGCTAGCTTACAAACTGGTTAGCTGTTACCTGCAAATGATCCAGACACAAAATCAGCGATATGCATCCTGTCAAAATGTGACTGAGCATCAGATACTTGTCCGGTATGAGGCCATGCTGTCCTATCATGCGTTACATAGCCGTAACCTTGAGTGTGTTACTGTTACATGACTCACAACAGCCTCTCACCAGCCGACAAAAGCCGATTGACAACATCACTTCCGACTTTAGCCGAAAATAGCCGAAAGCGGCAACGTACCTAAATAGAGGGTCGTAAACTGCGTATGTGATACCAGAATCACACGTAGGACCACGCTATTTTATTGCTGTTGAAAATCATGCTTTCCACATATACAACAGCATACTGCACATTCATATATTGCAGTTTGACTTACAGAGATTGTTTACTGTTTATACCGCTTTATTTTCTCTTAATGCCACATATGAGGTCATATAGGAAAATTATTGAAGCTGCTTAATTACAAAATAATAACATTATAGCTGTCACTTAAATTATCATACACTCTTTGTTAATGATGAAACTGCCACCATGCACAGATGTTGGCTTCATGGACAGTCCTTTCAAAAACATGATTTTTCTTTCTTTATTAACATAAAAAAGTTACAATTTTCTTCTTCAACAAGATCAGAACATTAATCTGGATGTTTGCAGAAGAAAAGTTAAAAAAAACCATAAAAGCAAAACAAAAACAGAACAAAACTGAGCTAAGGGAAGTTAAAGTTCATACCAAGATTTTAAACTCCACCAAACAAAAAATGGTGTGTATATAGGCCTATATATTTTGTGATTACTTATTTTTTCTTATTTTTGGACTGACTGACTGTACGACCTGACTTAATATGGGCTACTGGCTGCCTAATTTTCCTTTGTGATTGATAAAGTATCTATCTATCTATCTATCTATCTATCTATCTATCTATCTATCTATCTATCTATCTATCTATCTATCTATCTATCTATCTATCTATCTATTTATCTATACATAAAATGCCCTGTTTTTTGCATTGTGGTTATCAAACACTTGTGACAAAGGAGGCAGAATATTTTACAGTCTAACTATAATCTTTATGGTATACAATGAATCACTGGGAATTTAATAATTATAAATTCCTATAAATAATAAAGCACAACAACATTTATCTGTCTTTTATATTGATGCTTTTACATTGTAGCACTTTGAGATTTGCTTCAAATGGACGGAACTAATAAAATGTATTATTATTATTATTATTATTATTATTATTATTATTATTATTATTATTATTATTATTATTATTATCCATAAAAGTTTGCATACCAGCCTGGCATTGGGGTGGATGATGCTGTCATCTACCTGCTGCAGAGATCACTGTCTCACCTGGAGGACACTGGAAATACTGTGAGGATCACTTTTTTTTTATTTCCCCAGTGCATTCAATACAATTCAACCTACACTGCTCAGGAGGAAGCTGGAGAGAGTGGGGGTCAGTGACCAGATGGCTGCATGGACCCTTGACTACCTTACAGACAGACCCCAGTATGTGAGGTTGCAGGACTGCGTGTCTGATGTGGTGGTCAGTACTGTCACCTTTCCTCTTTACCCTGTATACAGCAGACTTCCGTTACTCCACGGACAGTTGTCATCTCCAGAAGTTCTCTGATGACACTGCCATTGTGGGATGTGTGTCAGAGGGGAACGACTGTGAGTACAGGAAGGTCATCATGGACTTTGTCGGCTGGTGTGAGCAGAACCATCTACAAGTAAACGCCAGCAAGACAAGGGAGATGGTGGTTGACTTCAACCGAAAACCCTCCAAAATTGCACCGGTTAACATCCAGGGACTTGACATCGAGAGAGTGAGGACATACAAGTACATGGGTATTCACTTCAACAGTAATCTGGACTGGTCAGACAACACTGACTCTGTTTACCAGAAGGGTCAGTGTCGTTTACACCTGCTGAAGAGGCTGGCATCGTTTGGTGTGTGCAAGCCACTGCTGAGATCCGTCTTCGACTCTGAACAGACTAAACACACTGATTAAAAGAGCCAGCTCAGTCTATGGCTGCCCCCTGGACCCCATAGAGGTGGTGGGAGCGAGGAGGTTTTGGCCAAACTGTCCTCCATCATGGACAACACCTCTCACCCACTGCATCTGAGTGTGAGGCGACAGAATAAAATACACCCCAAGTGTAAGAAGGAGCGCTTCCGCAGGTCCTTCATTCCAACTGCAGTCAGACTGTACAATGCTGCACAGTAGTTGCACTGTTTTTCAAAACATTTATTTTTTAATTTTATTGTTGTATATGTTATAATTGCATTTTAGGGTCCTTTTATTTCGTTTTTAATTTTATTTTTGTTTACATTTGTTTTTGTTTGTTTTTTCTATATCACTATTTTTTGACCTGCTGTAGCAAGGAATTTTCCCCACTGTGGGATCAATACATTTATCTTATTTTATTTTATCTTATCTTATCACGCGGCACACTGTGACGCAACAGGGAGACCTTCCCGTAACCAACCAATGGCTGACAAGGATTACGTATGGAGCGGGGTGTCGGCGTCATCTCTTCGCTCTGATTGGATAGAAACTCTACCCGAGCCCGGAAGTGACTGTTTGCGACGCTAGCTTGTCTGCTACAGAAATAAACCTCCTTGATGCAGACACAGCGGAGGGAGGTGTCCGCATTGACTGTAAACGCCACAACGGTTAACGGAGGTCGTGTGGGTCAACAGTAGGGTTTTGCTAAGAATAAACAGTTAAATAACAACCTGGAGGAGAAGCTAAAAGTGTCAGCATTTTTTTGAGAGGTCTTAGAAAGGGGGGGGCTTCAGACAAGCTAGCATAGGCGCTATATGTGTGAATTAGTTCATTGGGGTAGATTAAACCGATAGAGGCTGTTTTAACACCACGCTTCATTGAATCGCTGAAAAAACTATTCAGACACCGTAAAGGTAATATTTACTCCTTTTTCAGCTGAAGTGACGAGGTGAAGAGCGGCGATGGACTTCGTTGCTGGCTGCATCGGAGGTGAGTGAGATGATCGCAGCTGCACTTGCTAATTTAATGTCAGACACTTCATAGTGTCAGCTTTTTAAAGACAAGTACAGTTGGATTTTTTGGACACTATGGCCCGAGGTAGGTTATAGCTGGAGTTGAAATGTCCCTCTGTTGCTCTTCGAATAGCATCTTAGCTAACCTCAAACCTGCCCATCTCCATCCATTACTAATGTGATGCAACTCTATCACAAGATTACAACTGTATTATCGAAACTAGACCACAGGACGGCACACTTTTAAAGGCAATCCTGTAAATTCTTTAAAAGCCTGAGCTGACGGTAGACCTTGACATTGAATGAGTGTAAAGTTGTGAGTGGTTGGTTTTGTTAGCAGCAGGGTCAGACGGGTCTAATAATAGGAAAGAAAATAAAGTTTGTTAATAAGTCCCCCCCCCAAGAGTGAAAAAAATATGTTTTTCTTCATGTTCCTTAAGTTGAATGTTTTAGCTTCACTGTGCAGAATTATGTATGTGCAGAGTTTGACACTAGAAGGCTGATTTCATTTGATTCATTTCCCAAAAATGGAAACTTTTCTGATCATGAAAATCTGATGCCTTCAAGCATGATTTGTGACAAATAGTTTGGAAGCCAATCCTGGTCCAGTAATGTATTTTTACACTAGGGGTGGGCGATATAGCCTCAAAATTATATCAGGATATTTTAAGGAAATTGGAGATAACAATATTTATGACGATATAGAATAATAAATTGTTGATTGCAGCTTGCAGGTAGCAGCATTTATTGGTGCAAACAAAATGAAGGACATTTTCCATCCTTCTTTTCCAATGAGCTACTGTCATTGATGACAAACTACCTAATTCAAAATGGGAATCTATTGCCTCAAAGTGGCAGCAGCATTATAGTGCAAAAGCAGTGACTCAGCATTTGATCACAAAAGTAACCTAGGTAGTGTTTTCCCTGGAAATCTTAAAATAATCCCCAACTATTAAGACTTGTAGGCCTTATTAGATTAATGGTGTCATCAATTATATAAATGTGATATAAAATTGAAGAAAAAATCCTTTCACTTGTAAGTTTCCAATATTGTTTACCTCACAATGCATTCTGGCTTATGACGTCAAATGGTTGTAGTGGTCTTTGGTCCCCATCTTTTTACACTACAGCGAGATGAAAATGTCTTCTGTACAGCCTTTTCATTTTGAACCCGGCAACAACAGCAGGCATTACTGCAGTTTTAAATCAAAATGAAGACAATCGGAGAGGTGAGGAGAATGAATGTGCAGCAACTGCTCGCCTATGCTAACTGGGAGGGAGAGAGTGTGTGTTATAAAGAGCTCCGCTTTTTGTCAGCAGCTGTTCAAGGTGAGTGTTTGGATTAAACTATTGCTGTATGATAAAACTGCATCGGTCTTACTTGGAGACCACTGTACACTTAAGGTTTCCGAGTCAAAGGTTAAACTGGTAGACTGTCAAGTTCCTCCGTGTCCAATGGTTCACCTTCCATCCACCATTTGCTCTTCCTGTAATATGGAGTGCAACTGTAGCGAGTGCTCCAGCGATACTCGGTTGAGTCATTTGTTTACTTTTGGTCCTCACATCACCAGCTGCTGGTATCTCCTCCTATATATATTTTTATTATTTTTAATATCAGCACTTTTTAATATTATGCACTATTTTCAGCCATCTTATCATAGCCTGATTGTACTCAACGGTGTGTTTTGCGCGCTAGCAAATGTAAATGCATTATATGTCATCGCATCGCCATATCATTGATATCGTACATATTTTTTATCACTTAAAAATGTATACCGGTATTATTGGTGGCGGTATGATATGGCGTAGCCCTAATTTACTCAAGTGTGATGTGGACCCTTGAAACCTCCAGTGCACATACACTAACAGTGGACTTTACAGTGATGTTGGAGACATCTTAACACAGGTTTGGAGGAAATCTTTATTTGCTTGGTTCCACTCATGAATTGTTGTTTCCCCCACAGGATATGCAGTTTAATCAAGAAGGTACATTTTGTGATTGCTAGATAATTAGATAGATAATGTTAACCTTTATTAGCAGAATTTTAATTTGATTGAACAAACCAAGCCTAGAAGTGCTTGCTCACAGAGGGTGCTCCAACCTTTTGCATTTCTCCCTCGTGTCCCTTGTACATCTTGTTGAGAATCAGAAGCATGCAAACACTACATAAGTGGAACTTGAGCTTGCAAGCTAGGGGGCTGGCTGTTTAAAGTTTCCACACACCCCCCCCCCCCCCCCCCCCCCCCATGCACAGATAGGATGAATCAGTACACACCCCTTCATAGACCAATCCCATGCTCTCTTCACTGTACAGTTACTGACATGACAGACCATGTGGTCTCCCACCTTCTCAGTGTGACTGAATTCAAAGCACTAATTGCAGTCATATGGGAAGTAGCATCGTTTTTGGAAACAGTGATTTAAACCGCATGCTTGGGCATTAAAAATTCAATGTTGACATATTGAAGAGATTCTAACAACTATGATGCAACACCCGCCTCTGTTAGTTTCTCCTGGACTCAGATCATACTAGTTCATTGAGGTCAATGACCGCTCGGCATTGTGTCAAACACACACATGCTTGTGGTCTTTTTCTGGCTTCCAGCGGGACTCACTCCAGATAGGCTCCTTTTACAAATGGGTCATGTGACAAAGCAGGTGCTTATGTAGGATTAGCTTGCTGGGGTTTGTTTACTGTGGAGACACAGGTGGGCCAGGAACTTCAGGTCTTCAAAAAAATGTTGTCCTCATTGTTATTTTTAAAACAACAAAGTGCTGAAACATATAATAGAGCAATCAACAATGAAAATGGAAATGTCAAATTGATGGGCTTTTGGCATGTTATATAGACTATACATTCATGTGCCACTTTATTAGGAACACCTGTGCAGTCCAATGCAACAGCTCTGCCATAAATTCTACAATTATGAAGCTTATACATTTTCAGTTTCAGTCAGAAACTGTCAGACAAATTATAAATCTACTTTATGTTTATTATTGAGATTGTAGCTGCTGGTGGTAGTGCATTATAGTGAAATGTGTTCACTAGGATTATTCTCACTGCTGTTTTCTTTTTGTTTAGGTGCTGCTGGAGTCTTGGTTGGACACCCATTTGACACAGTTAAGGTAGGAAAATATTCCTTTTTCATAGGGAAATTACTTTACTTACTTTGATGACAATTTTCTGCATCTTTACACACATTTGAAAAATTAATACACTTCATGACTATATCATTTTTTTGTATTAATATCTAAGCAGTTTTTTTCCTTTTCTTGACACAGCACATTTGGTACTGCTTAGTGTTATATGGTTTTTATCAGAGTACGGTGTCAACTGACTCGTACATTGCCAATGATTTAATATCGCCTGATATCAGTTGAGCAGCAGAATGTGATTGTTTATTAGGAGCTGATACATTTTCCAGGGATCAAACAGGATGTGTGTTTTTCCCCCAGGTGAGACTACAAGTCCAGAGTGTTGATAAGCCTCTGTACCGTGGGACTTTTCACTGTTTCCAGTCTATCATACGACAGGAGTCGGTATGTAGATTTCTATCGCTTACTTATAATGGTGATTTTCTGTGCATTAAACTCCCTGATATGTCGTTAACCTGCTTCTGATGTATTTGAAAGTTTTTCTGAGTTTGGAGCAGATTGATTTTTACTATCTCTCCAATTTTTAAAGCTTTGATGCTGCAGCTCCCTGCTGTGCAATAGTTATGTTTGACAAATCTATCTTCAGTGATAAAATAACTTTCAGTTTGAAGCCAAGAAAAAAGCTGTGATGGCGGGATCTGATGAGCTGTTCTAGTCAGCCGTTTAAAGTCAGATACTTCAGAGAGACCTGATAGCAGGGTTATGTCTTATGTGTCACTCTTGGTCTTATTGAATGGGGCATCTTAAGTTGGGAGGCTGATATGGAGAATCTTGGCCCAGTGTACATGTAGTTTTGATTGTTTGTTTGTTTGTTTATTTATTTATTTATTTATAAACTCTCCAGCTCTTTTCCCCCATTGACCTGAATAGTCTTGTATTTTGACTTTTAGTGTAGTTATTGTTCTTCTTTTTATCTCTTATCACATTTTCTCCTGAGCAATTGTGATAGACATTTCCAGTGTATTTTCGTAACAGCATTATTATTTAAGTATACACAGGGCATGCTCACATTTTTCCACTTTTACTGCCTGCCCCTTTAATACAAGACATGTCATAGAGAGTGCCTGGTCGACAATAATGGCTGTCCCAAAAAGATGAAATGACTGGTGTCTTTTAGACACTTTGTAAAGTCTTTAAAGAGGAGCCAACCAGCTAGATAAAGCATAGCTTTTTAGACCTGTTGGGTCACGAACAGAATAGACCTCACTCTCTACAGAAACAAAAATAAAACTGTCAAAGTTTTGATGGAAAAAGTTGCAAAGAGGTTTCTTACTGTGATGGGACACACTGGTTGTTAGCTGCACCAAAATATGTTATTTTTAATAGTGGCAGCTTGTGGAGCTGGTTGCTCTGGAAACACTACACGCTGCACACACTCATTTTTCAATTATGAGTACACACCGTGATTAAACTTTGTTTTCTGCATTATAATTCTGAGTAGTGTTAAAAAATCTCTAATGGGACTGTAATGAGTCAAAACATTTGAGCTAATTTAACTAGAAGTTAAAGGAGGGAATGAATTTAATACCAAACTGTGGACACAGTTGAAATTATATCTTAAATGTTTTTTGTAATTGAATTTTATAGTGGTGATGTGCAAAATGTCTCTTCCAGACACCGTCTCTTATGTCTTCTTTGAACTTCTCTGCAGATGTTTGGTTTGTACAAAGGCATTGGATCCCCCATGATGGGCCTTACGTTCATCAATGCTATAGTGTTTGGTGTACAGGGGAACACCATGCGGCTGCTGGCACAAGACACCCCCATGAACCAGTTTCTAGCTGGTGCAGCAGCAGGTGCCATCCAGTGTGTCATCTGCTGCCCCATGGAGCTGGCCAAAACCCGCATGCAATTGCAGGGTACCGGAGAGAAGAAGTCCTCCAGGAAGCTGTACAAGAATTCTCTGGACTGCTTGGCACGCATCTACAACCGTGAGGGTTTGCGTGGTGTAAACAGAGGCATGCTCACCACGCTTATCCGCGAGACACCCGGCTTTGGAGTGTATTTCCTGGCTTATGATGTGCTAACGCGCAGCCTTGGCTGTGAGCCCGATGACCGTTACATGATCCCAAAACTGATGTTTGCTGGGGGCATGGCTGGTATTGCCTCCTGGCTTTCCACCTATCCGGTGGATGTGATCAAATCGCGGCTGCAGGCAGATGGTGTGGGTGGAGTCAACCAGTACAGCAGCATCGCTGACTGTGTACGTCAGAGTGTCAAGAGAGAGGGCTACATGGTGTTCACACGAGGCCTCACCTCCACACTGCTACGAGCCTTCCCTGTGAATGCAGCTACCTTTGCTACCGTTACACTCATCCTAATGTATGCACGGGGGACGTTGGAAGGACCAAATGATTGCGAGTCGGCTCCACCAAGCCACCACACACAGATACAGCAGCAGGCCCAACCCTCCAGTCTGTGACAGCACAGAAGTTGCATCCTCAACTTTGGCACTTTACAAAACCATGGAAAGACAAAATGTACAAAACCTGTACTACTGTCAGACCAGTCATTCCCAATTTTGAGTCAGAAAATACCTGGTTTATAAACTGACTTGTTTTTACTTTCATGTGAAAAAGGAAACAAAGGAAAAATGTAATTTATTTTTAGCAATAATTTAAGTTTCATGTTTGCTTCTTAAGATGCAGACTTGTAAAGAGGTGGTGTCATCTCTGATAAGATGGAGGAAAATTGGAGGTATGAGATTCATGAAAGCTTCTAACAGTAGCTTTTATCTTTGAGAAATTTCCAGTGAGACACTGATATAGACTTGTTAAGTATGTACCATGTAGGCTCTGAAAGTTGAAATCTCTGTTACTTACATCTTGGAATGTATAGTGTTCTGCTGCGTTTGTATATATCATTACTTTTGAGTAACTTTTTTTTTTAATGTATATTGGAAAACATTTTCCTGCCTTATAATATGAATACTTTTATGTTGCATTAGGAGACACCTGTTTGGACCTGAACTGTATCCTCTGAAGAGCTAAGGAAGTGAGAGAGAGAGAGAATGTAAAATGTGATAAGGGATGTCTGCAGAACTTATCACTTTTGTCTGCTTTCAAACCAAAAAAACATTGCAGCTAAAATCTGATCATCACTAAAGCACGACCATTCAATACAGAATATATCAATATTCACGGTTACAATAAACAGACTGGTCTGAAGAGCTCTTCAGGGAATGAAGGCAAAGTTACTGTGTTTGAGTCAAGTGTAGGCAGCACTGTTTTTATGTGTGCTTTGATTGTCAGTTTGGCATGTTGTGTTTTACCAAATAATGTGACGTTTTATCTTTGTGACTTTACTGATGTGTTAAAGGCCTAATCCAGAAGTGGAACATGGCGCTACATGTGGCACCACATTTTAATTTTATTTTTTGTAAATGTCATAGCTAAATTATATTTTGACTATATTTTTAAGCTGTAAATGATACGGTTACGGCAGGGTTACAGATCTGTGCTTGTGGGGGTCCCTTCTAAGATGCGGAAAAGGTCCCAGTATTTCTATAAGGCCCTCATTTGATTTTCCATTTGATTTCCCAAGGGCTGCTGTAGGTGATTAGTGGCAGAATGAAAAATGCTAACAAATATGATCCAGTGCTTCAACAACAACAACAACAACAACAACAACAACAACAACAACAACATTACCTCAACATGGGAAAGGGGAAAGATTGAGTAAGACTGAAAGCAGAGTCCTCTGCAAAGTCTCGAAAATGCCCCTGCAATTGTACAATTTTATTTCTTACCCTGGGTTATCGTTTATTGCACAAAACAACGCGTCCCAGCCACATACTGGTAGTTTCTCTCTAAATTTAAGAGGAATAATATTTATTGATTTATTGACATACAGTATGTAATCTGGATTGGGGCTTTAATTGGATTTATTTATTCTTTAAAGTTACTGTATTAGTTTGGAAATGTACAGAATGGGAATTGTCTGCTTTCTGCATGTGTGTGGTCAGTATTTTATTTTGTCCATGTTTTTTTTTACCTGAATGTTGAATTTGTGGCTGTAAAGCAATCAAATTATCTTCCCCAACAATCAGATAATCATCTCCCTTGAATGCTTTTCCAGGCACTGTTTTCGGTTAAGCAACAAATCAAACTGTGACTATTGTTGTTTGTATATGAATGCGTCAGTATTTATGAAAGGCTGTCCGAGACCAGAAGGTCACAGATGCACTTAAACTTTATGTATGTTGAATGTAACACACCTGTATTCACCCCCAGCTGTTTCTGATTGAAACTCAAAAATTGGAAGGACAAAATGATTTCTGGGAATCTTGTTGTTGAAAGTTTGTCACTAGATTGAATTGCTTATTGCTGCTGAGACACTTGAAAATCTCCCAAAGTTGTATTGTGGTTCGATGGTGGTTGGTGATTAAATGAAAGCAGGAAGATGTGCAAAGGGATATTTGGTATGTGTGTGTTGAGGTTTTCTTGTGTTTAATCATTAATTCCACCTCTTAAAACAGTGACTGTTATTTCCAGCTATACAGCTATTACATCTGAAACTGCTAATATTTAGTCCCACTCATGTGAAAGATGCAATATGTACATGATATAACTGTAATGATGTGAGATTGTTTTGAAGTGATTGGTATTGTAAATATATACATATATATAACGTATATTTTTCAGTCCAAACTAGTTGTCTGGTGCATGTCTGAGTTTAAGCAGTTTTAAAAGTCTTGATTTGATCAGTTTCTTACATTGTTGAGATTTTGACTGAAAAAGTGAGACATATTTTTTAACGTAGTCATTAACTTGTTTGTCTAGATTTGTCAATGATGATCTGTACAAATGCGCAAATAAAGATATAATTCAGAGGCTGTTTGTCTCTTCAATATAAACTTCTCTACACCATTTGCATAATTACACCATTGCAAATTCGCTCTTATAAAATCCCAAAAGTCGATTGTTCTTCTGTGCTATGATAGTCCCTGTAGTGAACAAATAATGACATTCATGGGTCCCTCAGTGAAAATAATACAAATCTATTTCCTGGAGAGAATGAACAGATGAGGCGTAATCAAGTGGGAGATGTACACCATTAACCTTAAACATAATTATCATCACATATTATAGTACACATAGACCTGTACTGATATGTCCAGAGAATTCAGTTTAGAGAACAGTCATAAAACAGGTCAACAAAGTCACTAAACCCCTTTACAAGAGTGTGAAGTCCCTGTTTCTCTTCTCTCCTTCTTCTGTCACAGTCAGGGTTTGTTACTCTTAACTGGTACATGCATCTTACATGGCATTATCTGGGAATGAAGGTCTTCAGATTTACTGGTATGACAGCTCATATGCTTTTCTTCCTGCACATATTTATAAATAAATAACAGTATTTGAGCATACAGTACAATGCTGCAGAAGAAACCATCAGGTACCGCTCTCTGCTCTGGGTCAAGCTGTGCGTCTGTTACCTGAACCACTGATTAAATATTTTATCTGTTCATTTGTGTGACTAATTTGATGATTGCCATTACTGCATGGTCCAATAAATTGGCACCTGAAGGCATAAGTTAGGCTGTGCAGTGCCAAAATGTCTAAAACTGGTCCCTTGTAAGTCCTTACAGGTTGCAGTAGTGGAGGCGGACTGAAACCTGAGAAAATGAACTGGAAAATAACAAACAAAAAGCAGTTAGTGTGTTCTGTAAGAATGAATATCAGAGCCATCTGCTGGAAATCAGCAGTCACTGCACAGTGTGTCTGTGCCTGTGTATGTTTGTGTGTGTGGTGGTGGTGGTGGGGGGGTTATTGCTCACAGCAGTCAGTCTTTTTCAGCAGTGGGGGGTAAATGGAGGTTACAACTCTTGGAAAGAAGCTTTTTTGCGTGTGTGTGTGTGTGTGTTTGTTCTACTTTTGTGATTGTCCTTTATCTTCTTCCAGAGGGGAGAGGAGCAAACAGACAGTGTCCAGGGTGGATTCGGTCTTTTAGGATACTTCTGGCTTTCTTTATGTAGTCAGCCAGTATAAATGTCCTTCAGAGGTGGTAGTGTAGTCCCAGAAATACGCTGAGCCGCCTTCACCACCCGGTTTTCTACAGTACAGGTGCTGTATCTGACTGTGCAGCAGGAGGCTCTTCAATGGTGGCTCTGCAAAGGTTTACCACCAGCTGCTTTGGGAGGTGGGACTGTTTTAACTTCCTAAGAAATACAGTCTCTGCTGGGCTTTCTTCACTTGATGAAAGATGGAGCTCTAGTAAAGGTTCAGCTAAGAAGACTATCTTTTGTCATACCTAGACCTGTAGTTATATTTGTTATTCATCTTACCAGTCACATCTCTCATGCATGCTCTCTCTCAATTTCTCTTGCTTTTATTGTCTGTCAACTGAGCTAATAACCATTGTTAACCTGTCATCTTGCTGCTGTCTTTTTAAATATGTTTCTTTCTCTCTGCTTTTAGTGCATTCATGCTGCTGTTATGCTCATCACTGCCTAGTCTTTGCAGATTTATCAGTTTTGTCACTTCATCAACTTCATCATCAGCTTCATCAGTCTCAGCAGAAGAAATCAGCCACCACCACCACCAGTTTTTGGACTCCATGGGGAGATTTAACCTGCTGCTGCTCAGAGCTAATGCCCAAGTCTCCCTGTAGAGTCTAAACCTCAAAGACTTTCTTGAAAAGAATTGTCACAATATCATCTGTTATAGTAAACAGTTTTCTCCTCTTCATTCACTATGTCTCTCCTCACTGCTGTGATGTAGACTCCCAGGAATTTGAAGTTCTCCACCCTCCCTACCTCCTCCCCTCATATGCAGAGGGCTCAAGTGCTCAGTTCGCCTTGATCTTCTAAAGTCTTTAGTTTTTGTGGTGTTGAGGTCCAGGCTGTTATGGGAATGCCACTCAGCCAGGTGTCGAACCTCCTCCCTGTCGGCTGTTTCATTGTTATTTGTTATCAGTTCTACTATGGTGGTGTCGTCCACAAATTAGAAAGGTCAGTTCATCCAAATTTGGTCAAAATGTCACGTTTTAATGCTATGAGCACAAACAAAATCTCATTCATGGTTATTTTATAAGGGCCAGCAGAGGATATGTCAAATCCTCAGAAAACAAAATCCCTCAACTCCTGTCTGCATGATTTCATTTGTAATTTGGACTTGTAAAATCACAAAAAGTGTTACCTGTTTATGGGTTTCTATGTCAGAATGACTAGAATGAACTGATAGCTGTTTTCATAAATGCAGTAAGCATAGAGAAAACTACAACTACAGTTTAAATGTGAACATAAGTTAGAAATAGCACTTCTACTCAAATCTATCCTCCTAATTATCTTTTTATCATTATTTTTTTATCTTTATGCTTCATACTTTGCTTTGTATCACAAGGTCATCTTTCCAAACAGGAAAAAAACAAGCCATCTTTTTACAAGAGATAGCTGTCAACCTCAAATAAAGGACAGAATATAAATCAAAAAGTCAAAAAGTGTTTATTGAGTTATATATAATTTAATAAACCCACAATGCAATGTATGGATACAATACTCAAACTTGAAATGGATTATTGAGCTGGATATCTGTGAGGATGATTTGTGCTAATGTTGTGATGTATTCAGATATGTTCATCTATTTTCTGGTTTACAAAGAAGTCTAAAAGGATGTGCTGCAGGGACTTACTTTCACTTGAAACTGTTTTTACATTTGCACTCAACCTCTAAGATCTGTGCATTCATTTGCAATTTATTGAAGGATGCTGGACATCAGCTTTCATCAGTTTCCTGTGAAAAAAGACCACTGTTTGTGCGTTTATGTTTCTACTTCTTCCTCTTATTAATATTATACAGACTTACAGTGTCTGAAAATGCCAGACACAAAAGGTAGTATTCCCTGTTCTCCTTTACAGTTGAAACAAAACTAGAATTCAAACTGGTGTGTTGTTTGTATTACACTTTTCAGTGACACTTAATTCTATGACCTGTAACAGTGTAATTCCATTATATGAATCAGGTACTAATCAAATAATTACTGGTTCCTCCTGGTATTTACATGTAGGTGCAGTAGAAGAAAACAAGACTGTGAGAAACAAGGAAATTATAATTTGACAGAAGGAAAGCAGAAATGTACCATTGTTTGATTTTTACAGGTGTGCCTTTGGCATGTGAGATATATCCACACTACAGAAATTTATTATAATTTAAGAAGGACATGTCCAAACTTACCTTTCTCAAGTATATCACAAGGGCCTCTGTTGTCATCCAAGGAGGAAAACTGTAACAAAAAAGTTATCAACATATGGGTGGATGGATGAGACGTGGCTTTCATGTTTAATGAAGAACTTATGTAATTAGTTTAAAAGCACAGTAACAAAAATGATGTGACTTTTTACTCTTTAATTACCCGGTAAGAACAAGGTCGTTAACGCCATTTTTCCAGACTTCAGTTTTGTTTTCTATTTATTAATTCTTACTATTATTTATTATTTTTACTGTGTAATAGTTAGTATTACAAAACTACTTACAGTGTGAAACACAGTCAGACCAAAAGCTTGCAAGGTTTTTCAAATCAGACATTGAGGATGTTGGCAAATGCAGGAAGAGAAGTTTCCTGTTAACTAATGTTAACAGCAACGACAGTCAAACTGAAGTGTGCATTTTCACGGCATACAGATTTACACACGGGATGGCTGGAACCGTTCACATTGTAATGAGGCTTCTACTGCTTTCTTTGATCACAACAGGTAAGAGAAACATGAACACCATCTTAGCTTGTGATCTTGTGATTATAACCCCATCTTGAAATGATTTGTAAAAAGTCTGACCCCCTTTATCCTCTATTTGCAGGTGTACATGGAAGGAATAGGTTAAAGGAATTCCCAGAAAAGAATTATGATATTATATATCCATGTGAAGACAAGGTCTGCTTTCGTTTATGGCAATTCAAAACAAAGGATTACATTGCTATAGTCAGCAATGGAGAGATCCAGACAAATAAACATGAAAAATATGGAGACTCAAAATGCACTCTGAAGATCACCAATCTCACAGCAGAGGACATTAGATTTCATCGCTGCCAAGAAAAGCCAGATTTCTTTTCTCCTTACAAATGTGAGTACAGCAAAGATTAAAGTCTTATTGATGTGCAGGTTGATAGAGAATTTATTTCATAGAAATCTGTGCCATAAAATTTTTTTTTCCTTTTTCCAGTCTCCTCAGTGGCTCAGTTTAACCTCATGCATGGCAAAACATTGTCACTGCACTGTGTTTTTCTCACCTACGTGGACAAGGGACACTGCCATACACGTCAACGGAAACGGGTCTTCCTGACATGGGTGAATGAAGATGGTGCTAAGATACAGGAAGACTCCAAGCATGAGATAAAACAGCGGACTACTTGTGATACAACTCTGACTATCATACCGCAAAGTCCTGAAAACAAGAAGTTTAGGTGCCAGGTGACTTTGGATAAAGAAGTTAACACCTCAGTGGCGATCCATGTCAGAATCCCAGGTCTGAATATAACTAAACCTAACCAGCAGACTCCTTTGTGTTGAATGCAAAGAATTAATGCTAACTGCTCTTTTCTTTTTTAGCTCCTAAAGGAAGGGGAAGAGGCATGATCATAGATTCTAAACCTCAAGGTACAGTATTATTTTTACAGATGCATCACTCATCTACAAATACAAATTGACTTAAAAAATGTTAACTAAAACAATAACGATGTACATGTAAAGTAGTACCTACACAATTTGTGTATTGAGCAATGTCAAAATGCTAAGAAGCACAGCATACCTGAAGTTATGCTTAGTTAAGTTTAGCTCAATTTACACATATAATGAAATAGTTTGACATTTTAATATAAAGCTGTTTTTTGTATGACTTAAACAAGCAAAATAATTTGTGTTGTCAGGAGGCAATAAGGAAGCATCTGGTATGGTTGTCGGGGTGGTGGGATGTCTGGTGTTGACAGTGGTGGTTGCATTGTTTATTCGAAACAGAAGAAGAACAAGTAAGTTCTCCTATACTTCCTGGCACTATAGAAGGTGTCTGATGAAATCACTACAATGGACAATTCACATTTTCACCCATATATGTCATTTCCAAACATGTGCGCACAAACACATGCCACCTTGCACAACTGTACTTTGTGGTATTTGAAGCAATCACTAACATGAGATGTGCTAAGATGCTAGTTCTGTTTCCATTGTTCCCAAAATGTTTTAAAATGTAGTCATGAGTAATTTACTATAATTCATCGCTTAGATATATAGTGTGTTGATTACAGCTACAGAGGAAATCTTGAGAAAATATTCAGTGGTCTGCACAGAACTGAACATCTCTATATTAAATATTTATATTTTGTTCTTCACTGAGACTTTGTATCTGATTGGGCGTCATGGTGGCTCAGTAGTTAGCACTGTTGCCTCACAATAAGAAAGTCCTGGTTTCAAACCCTGGCCCTCCTCTATGTGGAGTTTGTATGCTTTCCCAGTGTTTTTGTGGGTTTCTGCTGGTACTCTGGTTGCCTTCCACCTTCAAAAGACATGCATGTTAGTGTTAATACTCCTGTCAGTGCCTATGACCACTGGCGCTGGCAAAAATAACTTCTAGTGTAAAAAATGTGTCAAATTAAAAACAGAGAGCAAAGTTTGTTTCAATGTATGTGAGTGCTGAGAAATGACAATAAAGACATCTTAATCTTGATTTTAGATACCCAGCTGCCTGATGAGTCTTCTAACACAACCAGTACCAACAATGTAAGTTCATTCTCTTCCAATAACATAGAAAATGAAATCTTATGCTGATGTTTTGACCACTGATGGTTAATGAAACGTGTGTGTGTGTGTGTGTGTGTGTGTGTGCGTGTGTATCTTCAGGTTATGAACACGGATGATGTAATCTATTCTGACATCATCTTTCCTGTTGGTTCAGACAGCGTGCGTGTCCATGAGTGTGGCTCAACTGAATATGCCTGCATTCGGTACAAATAGTGTGCTGTCCAACATTTATATTGCCGCACATCAGGTGTTTTGTCGCTCATCTTAGCCATTTAGTATTTTAGCTTTGGAAAGCTTTTACATGCTTTTGGAAATTTTACCTCAATTCATTTCACTTGTCTTTTGTAGATTTGACCGAAAAAAGCAATTTGGTATTAACTGCATCTCTATAAGATGTAGAATTAAAGAGTGGTGTGAATGTGTAGAGAAACAACATATTGTACATGTTTATAAATAAATAATAATAATGCTGTACAATTAATTGTCATTTATAATGTTTTTAATTGTCTTCTTTGCAAATAAACTATACCAGTGTACAAGTCTACAGAAGCCTATTTTGATCTTACTTGTGTATATCTTGACTTTTTCTCACAGTGTGGAGAGGTAAGAGTGTGGAATTGACTGTTCTACATCAATGTCAAGAACATGATTAAATGAGAATCTAAACATGTCTGTCTCATAAATTCAGGGCAGTAGTGAGTCTGAGCAAAAATTGGGGTGTTCACAAAGCCTGCTGAATATGGCAATACAAGCAAATGATTCTACACTAACCATGAGTCTTTTTATTAGTTGACATCCAAAACAGGTGGATGTGGTTAAAAGATGCGGGAGACAACGTGGTGGGAAAAAATAGAGATATGCAACCCAAAGGACAAAGGATTAGTTGAATAAAATGAGTATATTTTAATGGTATTATTTTAGTGACATGGCATTGTTGCAGGTCAATAGTATATTGGTATTCAGTCCAAAAGGTTCAGTCAAGCTGCCAAATGCAGCACTTCATTTAAGGCACAAAATGCAATTTTGCCCGTGCAAACATGCTAAATTCCATTTTGCCTGGAGTATACAACTGGCTTCAGTCTTCAGCTCTCTACTTTCCACTGCCAGTGCACACCAACACCACACACACACACACACACACACACACACACACACACACACACACACACACACACACACACACACACACACACACACACACACACACACACACACACACACATACACACACAACAACACAACACACAACAGACAACACATACATACACACACACACAGCAGGTGAGAGACTGCCGGAGCCGGTCCCAGTGTTGCCTTATTTGCATTTTAAATGTTTGCAGCCAGCCCATTACTGTGTTCACAGTGCAGTGCAGCACAGCTAATCTACACACCTAAGGTGTGTGATTGGCTACAGCCAAGAGTCTGAGGGGGTTGAAGAGATGTTGAAGACACAAACATTGACAAGAAAATGGGAGATGAATACAGATAAGAGGCCATACCTGGATAAGTTAGAGGCCCTCATTGCTACATACCACATGAAAGCAGATATGCTAATCAGATTCTAAGTGTGTTCATTTTCTTGTTCTCATAAGGACTGCAGTAGGCATCTTTTTTCTGTTATTTATTTAAGGGATTAAAGTGAATAGAACATGAAGGTAAAATGGGATGTTAATGATAGAGAGTAATAAACAAGATTTGAAATTCTATAAGGATATCAAAGAACATAACAAAATCAAGGTAGAAGATATGGGCACATTGTAGCATATTCATGTGTACAATGCTAAGACTGTATTTCAGCAATAAGGCCAATGTAATGAAATGTTCTGCTCAATGTTTCTTGGTCTTTTTATGTTAGCTATGTTGAATCATGTAAGGAGCAGCTTTTAAAATGAGTAAGTGTACAGACTGTTTTAGTGTGCTCTCTTGACTCTGCTGTTGCAGTTTCAGACAGTTTCCTCACAAAACATTGCATCATCATTTTAATAATAGAGTTTGACATCACAACCTTTCTCTTTTGCTCAGTTTTATGTATTTCAAACATTTCAACAAACTCTGACCTCAAAAATGGCAGATTTGATCATTCAACACACATTTCCATGCATTTTAGCAAACTGGTGTCTATGCATTATCTCAGCTTGCTATGTCAGAAATACAAACCAAAGTGGTGAAGTTGTGCCCATTCTATTGGTACCCCCCACCACACACATGCATCCCCTCACACAATCTTATTGTCCAAATAGCTGATAAGCTTTAGGTCAAAGCCTTGAACCCCAGTGAACTCAGGCACCAGCTTGTCTGCCAAGTGCTTGGAGTGGATAGATCAGTGGGGGCCAAATGTTGTCGTCCCCTGGTGTGTCAATGTGTGTGTATGGGTAAAAAGCCATAGGGTAGGGGTCTACAGTAGGGGCCCGTGGGGGTTGGGGACAGTCAGTGGGATTGTTGTGTGTGTGTGTGGAACAAAAGGCCTTGATTACTGAAATCCTGCAAAAGGCAGGAGAGGAGGTGTTAAAAGTGATACAGTGGAGAAACAAGCAGACTTGGAGCTCAGGAGCCTTCCTCTCCTCTCATAAACCTCATGTCCACACCCTGTCTGCACATATCCACTCTAATCCACAAATTAGCCTTTATTCTGTCTCAACAGTGCAGTTTGGAGACCTTAATGCTAAATAAAAGTTGTAAAAGGGAAAGTTTATTGCTGCAAAATTTTTGTTTTTCTATTGTGAAAATGAAAACTCAATTACGTTTACCGGGTTAAAAAGGAAAAGAAAAAATAGCAAAGTTCTCACATTGTGTATTTTTGTCCAGCCTCACAATAATTAAAAATTGCATATTCGTGAGCCAAAAATAACCCCGATTGCCCTTTTGACGCCAAGAGCACTTGACAAATAACCTTGAAAGTGAACTGTTGACATCTTGCAGTTGGCTTTGACAAAGAAAAGCAAAAACGTGTTGATAAAACCCAAAACACCGATACTTGTTAACCTACACGGCTGCCTCTGTGTTCTTACGGCCCATGACACATTGACTTTTGTTAACACTTCACATTGAAATTGACCCTGGCTGTAGTCTACTGGCGAAGAAGGAGGAGGAGGAGGAGGTGGGGAAGGGAGGGGGTGTTTCTCGACGCAAAGACAAAAAAAAGCGAATCGACGATTGACAATTTCCTGAAGGGAGGTGCTGTTTATCACTCCCAACATCTCCTTCGCTCACCGGAGGACAGGACATTCTATGGAGCTCCGAGCTGCAGGCACACAATGGACTGAAACTCCCAGAGATAGAGAGCAACAGTCTATTGTCAGCTGTGAAACCCTCCGCCTCAAATAAGTGACCTCCTTCGAGACACAATTTAGTCTCTGGACGTTCAGGTAGTACATATATTTGTTTTCGGTATTATTTTGCGTAGCAATAAACGAGGAGTTTGTTTAGTTTGCTTTAATGAAATAGGCCTTGTATTCCTGTTAATTAAATAAGTGTTTGGAAGTACTGAATCAGATGTGGCGCAGCACAAACTAGGCCTTATTATTGTGCGCAATGACTTTGAATTATTTGTATTCAGTTTCAGTTTAACGAAGAAATCTTTTTTGCAATTACAAAGTCGCCATGAACATAACTGTGATCTTCTACTGGCTTCTACTTAAATTTAATTTGTGTTGGCCTAAACTCACAGACCTATGATGCTCCATTTAAAAGAAAAAATGTTAGATGTTGGTCAATTAGGTGCGTAATAGAGACAAATACGTTTATATGTGACTCATGGATCAATGCAATTATTGTGTAGGAATTAAACTAGTGCAGTAATTTAGGCCCTGGTAACGAGTTTTTTTTGTCATGAGCAAAAACTGCAGCAGCAGCATTTTAATCAAGCTGAAGCCGTTGTTTGTGTTGTGAATAGACCACAATAATCTCCACAATATAGTCTTCTGGTAACATAATTATGAGGACAGCCTTTTCCCTGATGTTTCAGGATTTATATCTGTATGCTTCTTTATAGAGGTCTAGAGTTTTGCTGCTTCTAACCATCTCTTCCTGCTCTTTCCTCCCTCCAGCTCTCATCAGGTATGATTCAGAGGAACGAGGTTGTGCTGTCTGTTCTGGGGGAGCTCCAGGAGGCCACAGAGAACTCTGGCCTGGATGCTCTGACCAGAGCAGCCCTGGAGGTGGACCAGGTCCTTGCTCCTTTCCAGCTCCCCAGGACCCCGTGTCAAGATTTCCTTGAGTGGGCAGGCGTTGATGACATAGCTCATGGCCTGTACCCAGCCGATGCTCCTGGAGGCCTCCTGCCACTGAAGTGCAAGGGAGAGGGCAACATGCTGTTTGATGCAGTCAGCATGTTATTAGTGGGCAACACTGAACTTAGCTTGGAGCTACAGGTGAGCAGTGATGATTTATGGTTGATTCCACAGTAGCAATGTTGCTGACACTGATCCAGTATAATGAGACTTGTATCAAATCAGAGTCAGCACTTTCTGAACAAAAATGCTTTTCTGAAACACCTATACAAACCTTTTTTCTTATCTGACTGCTGAATGATTGGGATTTATGAATGTTAATCTGTACATGTTTCCCCACAGGTACGGACAGTAGTGGAAATGGTGCTGTGGAAGAGATACTACCTGTCTGGGATGATTGATTCAAAAATGATGCTCCAGGCTGTTCGCTTCAGCCTGCTCTCGGAGGAATCTGAGGACATGCTGAACTTGCCTGTAACCGTCTTAGAGGCCATCTTTGATGCAGACGTCAAAGCGTCCTGCTTCCCTGGCTCCTACGCCAACATGTGGCATGTTTATGCCCTGTCATCTGTCCTACAGTTTAACATCTACTCTATCTACCCCATGTTCAACCTCAAGATCAGACCCTATTTCAATCGAGTCATACGCCCAAGGGCCTGGGCGAAAGATTCTGAGACACTAACCCTCCACATCATGTGGTCTGGTGAGCTGCGGTCTGAGTCCTTGTTCAGGCCTAACCATTTTGTTGCGCTAGTCCAGACAAGTGACCTCACGATTGGAAGCCCTGACAGTGAGCAGAGGTCCTCACCCACCAAGAGCGAGGAGCTGCTGAACCAGGACTCGCAGCTTTCATACCCCAATCTGAAGGACAAGTACAACATCACCAAGAGGACCTTCTACCGCTGGAAGAGGCAGACGCAGGAGCACTGCAAAAAGTCAGCAGCCAGGTATGAGGCAAAGAATTTCCTGCAGGCGTGCTACCTGGAAGGCAAGCTCATCCCCCTGCACCAGTTTAAAGAGTTTTTCCCTGAAATCTCAAGGTCATCTTACTACAACTGGAAGCAGGAGCTATTGAAAACTGGAGGGCACTTCTCTACCTCATCTTCGACAGGAGAGATTAGTCCAGGAGAGAGCACAGAGCAGGAGGTCTGGTCCTCACCTGAAGCAAAACAGGATGAGCTGGACCACCACAACAGTGTGGCCAGCATGTTTGGCCTCAGCCTTGGAAAGCTGGATATAGAACGTGCCCAGAATGTAGCTCATATGCAGGAAGCTAAGCGATGTCTGCAAAATTGTATCGCCGTGAACACCTCCTTCCCCTTTAGGATTTTCAAAAGAAATTTCCCAGGGATCTCCAGATCAACCTACTACAACTGGAGGAGAGAGGCCATGTTATTCAACAGAGGTTACAAATCCAGTGTCGGTAGCAGTGAGGATAGCTCAGATGCTGACAAGAGCCAAAGTCCAAAAAGTCTTTCACCGGTCCTGACAAACACAGGCCAGCCTGTTGTGCCGAGACTCAGGATCTGCAGACGAAAACACAGAAGTTTCAGGCTGGCATACATGAGTAAAAAACAGCTCAGAGATGCTGCAAAGCTGCTTGTCCAGAAGTCAAAATGGTCCCTGACAAAGTTCAAGCTCAAGTTCCCATCCATGTCCCCCTGCTTCTACTGGCTATGGCGGAGCAGTCAGAACCGAAACAGAAAGAAGATTATGGTCACTCAGGATGTAGACATCAATGTCCCTGAAAGCCTGGATAACACTACACTAACCACTACAGAACCCAAGATAACGGAGATGAGGATGGATAGTCAGAACATGCTTCCATTTGTGGAGAGCCCCAAGTATCTAGAAAATTCCACTATGCCCTCCTTTGATGCCCCACATTCAAAGCACACCCTTCACAGTAAGACGCCGATTGATGAGCAGATGTTTGCGATGGATGTTGTGGCTCTGGCCAACTTCAAGGCCAAGGCCAAGCTGTTCCTGCAGCAACGCTTCGAGGAAAAATCCTTCCCAACATTTAAAGAATTCAGGTCTTACTTCCCCTTCACTCCACGCTCGACATACTACATGTGGAAGCGAGCTTTGTATCATGGGGTGTCACTGGTTCATGGTTAAATGCACAAGGTTATATCCCCTTGAAATGGCTGTTCAGGAGCAAAGTTAATGCTCTGTTGAAAGAGCTTCTTGACCCCAAAATGTCTCATTCATCTTTGTGCCAATGTATCCTGTTAACATACTACCTACAAATTGCTGCATTTGGACTCATTTTCAACTTTAAATAACTATTGGCTCAGCCAGTGCAATTGCATCTAAATACACTGTGTCCTCTGCCCCACCACCGCCACACATTCCTCCCCCCTGGACATTTGCACGTGTGTGAAAAGAAACTGAGTTGTGGGTCCGTTTAAACCCTGCATGTTGCCCTCCAGGCAAAAGGCAGTTCAAAGCTGCTGTTAACTGGCATTTTGTTTGAAGCTGTTTCTTTTTCATTCTCTTTTAATCCCTGTTAAACATTGAAATAGGGACCCTTTATTTTTCATTGTAGTATGATTGTTAATTCTTAAATGTATGCTTTTTGTTGATGCATGTAATATTGATCTGGGAGATTCTTGGTCGTTTGATGTTTTTGATTCTTTGAATGTAAAGAGCGGCCAGTAGAGTTGAGATTATTCCTCTGTAAACAGGGTTCTAGGGCTTTTTCGATATTTCTGCCTTTGGATTGTTGAATGTACTAACCTCATGGTTTCACTTGGTGCGCCAAAGTTAAGGTGGTTATCTCAAGGTTTTGGCATTTTATTGACCTACTTTTAAAATGCCTCTTTTTCTTTCTATATTCGACACTAAACTGTGAGTTTTGACACACTGTATTTGCACTAAAATAGTTTCCATCACACTGTTGAATGTATCGTCTTAACCAATATGCACCTTCTGGTTAAGATCCCTAATTTTTCAACAATTCTATTTTTGAAAAATGTTTTCATGGTTTCTATAATGGAAAACTGAATATAAATGAAGATATTTTTATTTTTTTGTACAATACTTCATTTCATAACTACCTATTTCCCTGAAGTATTGGGGGGTATTTGCCTTCTATAAGCTATTCTCGTCTATTTTTGAGTAAGTGAAACAAAGTTCCAGCTCCATATCTCTCCACACAGAAAAAAAATATTTTTCAGGCAGATTTGCACTGTAACAGGAATTGATTTCAGTTTACAGTTTTACTTGGTGTATTTATTTTTCTTATTCATTACATATCTGAAATTGGTACCACTGATACCGGCAGCTTGCATTATGTCCAGTTAGTATGTGAGGAAATATGTACTGTTAGGCTGTAAATCAATAAACTATCAACCAGCAACACTGTTTTGCTTGATTTTTGTATGGTAAGTCCTATTATCATGATCTATTTAATGCAGCAATTTTATGTTAGGGATTCCACATGACCTCAGATATGTCAGCTCATTAACACAGTCCATCCCTGACAAATTGTTTGTCTTTTGTTCTACAACAGGGAACTGTAAAATGTATGTCATTTCTTCTGAATCAACTAGTTTCTATTCCAAATCAGTGAGCGACTGCGATGCCAATCTTCTCTAAGCGCTTCCAATCCAATGCCTCATCAGTTACATCTTGATTTGATTCTTTTGTGGGATAAATTGGACAGCTTTACACATGAAGTTGTTTGCATTAGTGACAGAGAAAGAAATAGCAGGCAAAACTTAATCACTGTACAGCCACAGACAAATGTGTGAACAGGCAGGTCAAACTAAGCCAGTGGCTAAAGAATAGCAATGAGCTTTGAGACTGGTTCTCTGTCCAGCTATTGTGCTTATGCTAACGAGGGTAATGGTCAAGAGTGGGAGGGATGGAGAAGAGAGGTGGGGAGTTGGGGGTGTAATTGTATGCATGGGTATAGAGGTGTTTGAGATAAGGCCAAGAACATTCAAGGGCTTGGGGGAGGGCTAGAGGTGCAGGGAGACGGAAGGAGGTGGGGAGGGGTCTGTGATTTAGACTTGAATTGTTGGGGGAAAAAACACGATTGCAACCTTCACTTTGATTATAATGAATTTCACATTCACTTACTCATGATGAGTGTAAGAGTCTCTGAGGTAACTGGCATTGAAATGAGGAAAATATTTGATGATTTGGAATTTAAAGTAAAATTTCAGTTTAAAGAAACATTTCTTTTAGTACTCTTAATTTTATTTACTTTCTCTATTGCATTGTACTCTTCCTTTTATTTACTTTCTCTTTTGCAGTAAAATGGTGCCTATATTTGTGAGCAAGCATCCTCAAACCAATAAGAATCAACCTATCTATTAAAGTGATATGTTAACTTTTTCAGGAAGTTAGGAACATTGTGAAATCTCTTTTTACTTTATGATTTGCATCTTAACTTCAGCCTCCACTGGAGAATGAACTGAGCTGATAATTTATCAGCTTGATTTTAGTGTCACTGCTCTTTCCTCCTACACAGCAGCAAATATTAGCTCCAGTTCCAGTCACATTTTCATGCATTTATGCATTCCCACAAACAAAATGTTCTCATATTTGGATAAAAACCTAGATTTTAGTGTTTGACGGAGGTTAGATCCAACAACTGAAGTAAAATGTGATATTACAATAAGGACGCATCATTTTTCATAAAACTGGACACTTCCTGCTTTAATTAACATGAAAATATCACAAGTAATTAATGATACATTAAACTCCAAAGTTTGTTTCACATTTAGTCAGTCATGTGATTATTGTCTAAGATCCTCTGAGGTAACTGACCTTGGCATAAGCAAATATTTGATGAAGTCTTCCGCTGTTTCTTTGCCTGTGGCTCAGCTTGCCATCTCTATCTTCATTACTGTATGATAGAAGGAAATCTCAGCGGCACTGAGCTACTCCACATTGTTTATCTCAAAAATAGCATGAAAATAATGAGGGTTGGCAGGTGGGAGCTGAAGTCTTCAAGGATTAGCATACTGCTGTTGGTTCAGAAAGACAGAGCGATAGAGCAGAGAGGCATCTCAAGGATGCCAAATATTCTCAGTAAACAAAACAGACCTGTGGGACTATTTAGGCCTGCAGTTTACTGCCAATTACCCCCTGATTCTCAGAAGGCAAACAAGGCCTTATTGAAGGCAAAGTAAAGAAGAAGCAACAAAGCTATTTCTCACCAAAAACTTTAATATCAGGTGACAGTTTCAGATCATAAATGGACTCATAATGATCACATCAGAAAACAATCAGTGTCAAACAGGACAAAAGTGCTTTTCATTAAAACTTTCATATGTTTACAGCGGACACTTTAAGTACAACTTACATAAGAAATGACTAACAACTTTCTTTGTTTAAAACTTACATATGAACAGGCATGCTTGCAGTTTTTCCACTAGGTGGCAGTGGTTTGCTTCATAAGACGGACTCAGCGCTTTTGCTTGTCTTCATGAAACACTCTCTGAGCTGCACACAAATCAATGTGTAACTGCGCAGCTCAGGGTGTGTGGTGCAGATTTCTTTTGTGATAAGGCCATTAATAAACATAATCCAACACTAAAAGCAGTAATGCATACACCAGATAAGGTCTGGGAAACAAATTGTTTAATGACAGATTAAAGAGTACAGAGACAAAGACAAAGAACCATTACAGAGATGAGAACACTTTAAGAGACCAGTCAATGATCATTTTGTATCACATCATATCACAAAACTGTGCAGTTGTGTGTTACCTGTTAATATCCCCAAACTATAATAGAAAAGTATTGCACACCATGGGTTGAAGTGAGGTGCTAATCACTGGATGTAGAATTGAGAAGAGGGGGAAAAAAAATTAACCTCAAATTAATCTTGAAGAAGGCCTGAGGGCTGAAATGTTATCATCTGAATGAAAGAGAAAAACTTATGGAGCCAGAGTGTGTGTGACATTTTATTGCTGTTGTCAATATCCCAAAACTAAAATGAATTTGAATTTCATCTTTTCCTCAAATGCCAACAAAGCCACCTGGAGAACTATTCACCTGTTTCATAAAACTAAAAAAACACCAGAATTTTTGTTCTCTGGCTCAGAAAATAAATAAACTGAGATTTGCACATTCTGAATCAATTGAGTACATATTTCAGTATTGTTAAAAGAGTTAAAAAACAAACTACGATTATTCAGGCCCTTCTATGTTGTTACATGTATGAACATTGATTCTGCTAATATGTTGGTCTGAGACTGCCATTTTCCAAATAAACCCCTGGAGTTTCAATCATCCTTTAATCTAAATAATATCCATGTTTTTGTCATTACCAGCTGGCACAGCTTAATGTGATACAGCAACTTGTCACATGAGGTGGCAAAAAACAGAACAGAGCATCTAAGGTTTTGTCAGCAGTGGTGGATGCACATTTGTTGGGGATTTTAAGTTTGAAACACTAGTAACTTTGCTGAGTTTCCACCAGGGCACTCACAGAGGGACAATAAAGCTATATTTGACTTAAAAATGTGGGTAATGTGATTTAATTTCTCTCAAGGTGCATGTTTGCTTATGAAATAGGGTTTTGAATAGTTGATGTCAGTCGGGGAGACACAAATCTTTTTGTGAATTTTCCATAAGTAATGTGCAATTTTTATGCTTAATTATGCATACTGTTGTGCCTGTGAGTATGCTCAGACCTTGAAGGCATGTGGGAGTATTCTGTTAATGCAAACCTGAGGAGGAAAGTATTTGTCAATTCAATAAGAAAGTATTATTTACTCACTGCTGCCTCATATTGCTCGAATCAATTTCCTCTCATATTTATTCTGAAGTGATTTACTGTAGGTTTGCTGTTGTTGTAGCATCCAGCACCTCCCATTTCATCTCTCAGCAAATAAACATACACATTCTCTCACACTTTCACACTACAGTGTGTGATCGGAGACCCGCACTGACAAGTAAATCAATGAGGGACAGCCACTGACTTGTTTTCTCTGCGTCAATTGTTTCACTCTTTGTTTGCACCAAATCAATAATTCTGTGATGCTATTTTGCTGATGAATGGAAAAAGTGTGTGTGTGTGTGTGTGTGTGTGTGTGTGTGTAAGAGAGAGGAGAGAGAGGAGAGAGAGAGAGAGAGGAGAGAGAGAGAGAGAGAGAGAGAGAGAGAGAGAGAGAGAGAGAGAGAGAAAGAGAGAGAGAAAGAGAAAAAGAAGAAGTGGTGGTGGTGGGGTGGGCGACTGTCGGTGTATTAACAGAGAAGTTATTGCAGCTCTGATCCCAGTTGCTACTAATGCACCAGACCACATGTCGACAGATGGTGATCAAGGCTAAAGGTCAGGTAAATAAGGCCCTGGGTAATCCATGTTTGCGGTTGCGTAATCCTTTGTGTATGTTTGTTTTGTGGTTTTGTACAGTTCTACCACCTGTTCAGTTTTTATTCAACACAAGCTGGTGGACGCCAGAGGCTTGATCTCTCAATGCACCATCCAAACTGTGAGTCAGAGAGCAGAGCAGCCAGCCTGCTAAGTTCAATAAAGTTAGATACAAAGATAAGACGGTGGACATAATCTATCATCCATCTGTTCATACACCCATTTACTTGTCCATCCGACGTTTCACTCTAGCAACTCTTTGTAAAACCCAGTTCCAACTGGTGATGTTATAGTCTAAGTGTATGCCTTATTTCTTACTAAGCTAAAGCAGCTTGTTTGGTTGATTAGGACCCATGCTGCCAGGGCTGTCAGTATGTTGGTTAGCTTAGCTAGACTAGCTAGACTGTTTTGCGTGGCTTTATTAATTGGATGCGTTGCAGTGGCGGCCTCAGGCTGGGTAGGCTGAGGGGTAGGGATTAAGATTTTATAGGGTTGATATAAGGAAATCAGAGACTGTTCCTTCTGCACATCTGTTTCCAAACTGGGTCTTGATCAGCTTTAATTTGGAGAAAATTCAGTTGACCAATGCAGTTGTCACTGGCAACGCAACATTTACTCAAAAGCTTCTCTTCCAGATTTCATAACAGTTTCATGACAGAATACATTTTAAGAAACTTTTTAACATGCCAAGGCAGATGTTTAATTCTACTGGGCATCCCTCTAATGCTAATGACTAACGCAAACGTACCTTTATGTCTCTCATCACTTCTCTTGCTGTCTCTAGCAGCATTTTGCAGATCTCTTCGTATGGTTTTCAGTTTCCTGTCTCCGATTGGCATTCTGTTATCGTAGGGTAACCCAATGCTAATCTCCCTCTCTACCAGTGCAAGTCAATCCAAGCTAGAGGATAGTAAATGCATTTTGAGAGAAGAATGCGGATTTCCAGTTTGTACCAAATATGTAGTATTGACATGGTATATTTATATGCATCTTGCAAGCTAGCTATTTTCCATCTATAATATCCTTTAGCATGTTATAAAACTTTGGACAGGCCTAAACATAAAACCAACTTAGAAAATACAGTCTATATACATGAGAAATGCACCCTTAATCATATTTAATCAATACACTTGTTTTAATTGCAAAAAAGCCTTGCTATGTGACCTATGCAGCTTAGACTGCTCTGACCCAAAGACAACAGAACAATCTAAAGGGGTGTGACTGAGCAATGTAGTAAGGAGTACTGTACAGAAATCAATTGAATGGAATAACGTTAGCTACAACAACTACAACCAGAACTTTGGTTTCTCCTTTGTGTGGGCACATCATGGGGCACCTTTGTAGTATTTTAGTAAAGCCTGGTCACTTAGATAACACGTGCCTGTGTTGGTTGCTAGCACATGAGGCATGTCAGAGACTGATATTGGCACATAAGTGTTACCTTGCTCCTAGGGTAGGGTTGAGTGAGTGGGTGCAGGTAAATAGGGGTATACTTCTGGGTCTCAAGGGTGCCCACCTGATGGCCATGTCTGCACTCTTTCACTCAAACACAAATTCATATTAAAACCATGTTCTCTTTCTCTTTCCCATGGAATAGTTCAGAATTTAGTTTTATCTTAAACCTCACCTGTTACACAATGATTGTATCTAAGTATATGCTCAATCTTATCTTTGCAGCTTTTCATTGTTAAATACTGTGAAACAGGCAGGATACAAACATAAACTCTCTCTTTGTATAAGCATGTCTAATGCATGATCACATCGACTTGCCCTCAGCTTCCTACAGGGCTCGATGTTACTATGCTCTCCTGTGTGAGGGCTGAAAGCTGGAAAACAGGGCTTCTCAAAATGATGGGAAAACTATCCTCCATATCCACTGCTAATGCCCTCTTTTGATTCCCCATGTTAATAAGAGAGTCTTATTAGTAACCTCAACCTCACTAAATGAACCTCCCATAATGATCATGTGGGCTCTATTGTGAGCTGGCGCGTGTAAGCGCAGCTGTTGGTTTCCCTAATGGCTAATGTCCGGTGTTGTGATTAAAAGCACTGTGACCATGAACCATGAACTCATTTCAGCAAAAGCTATTGTCTGCAGAATGAGAAGATAAGAGCTAATTGCTAGATTTCGTTTCAGTACAAGTAAAGAAGAACGACATACAGGGAAATAACTATGAAGTAGGGACAGGAAATTAGAATTTTGGTAATAACTGGCTGTCTCCATTTGTAACTCCCAGCAAACATTTTAAATGGGAGCTTTTGCATTTGTGACAGCAGAGTTTTGATTGCCAATGTCTACACAATTTCATCCTCGTTAATATTACTCCCTTCATAATGAAAAGTATAAAGAATGTGAAATAATCCAGAGAAATACAGATTTCACATGAGAGTTTAAATGTCTTGAACTGTAGTTGCTATAGTTCCACTCGATACAGCTGAAAGTTACAGTAGATATAACCTCAATAAAGGGTTAAACATAAATAATTATCAATTGATTTAGGTGCCTGCTGATATGTCTTTAAGTACAGCATTATCACTTCTGCTCTTTAGATTTACCTTCAAAGAGCAAGTACCCAAACAACAAGAACAGATGTTTTCAGGTAGCTGATAGTAATGGATGCTGTTCTGAGATCAACCTATTCCATCGGAATGTAGTAAAATGAAGCAGTGTGACAATAATTGTACTTATTCATTAGAAATTGTGCAGTAGCATTTCAGACGGTATGAAATACTTTGTAAATCCAACTTCAATTGCATATTTATAATCGCCCCTTGTGTCGATTTAAGTCCTTTGCTGAGTATATTAAGTGGAATTATTGCAGCTGTTTTAGTCATACAAAGTCTCAAGCTTCAATTGGACCGCTTCAGGGTTGTAATAATTAAAGAAATTTACTGAATTAAGACGATCTTAGATGTGTGCTTAGGGAAATACATTTTACCTACAGCTCAGCCCTCTATAGCACTGTCCGTGTGTGAGCTTGATTCCTTAAATTGTGTGATGCTGTGTGTGTGTGTGTGTGTGTGTGTGTGTGTGTGTGTGTGTGTGTGTGTGTGTGTGTGTGTGTGTGTGTGTGTGTGTGTGTGTGTAGGATTTATACTTCTATACTTCAACATAACTCATAACAAGGCAATTATTGGTCCATTTTATAAACTAATTGATTCAAAGAGATTAGAAGAACATTAACATTGAGTCAAGGTCTTTTTTCTAAATTGCTAATGATTGAAATCAAAGGTCTTTACAAAGACTTTTGCATTGATACCATCAAAAAGGTAATCTCATTTGCATATTGTATTTAAAATAGAAAATAGAGAACCTACACTTCATTTTTCATTTCATGTAATTAACTCAGTTTTAATTAGGACATTTATATTTAATCTAAAACATTTAATAATTAATAGGGAATAGGAGCTACTAAATCAAGTAAAAGTCACCTTTGAGCTCAGTAAACTTTGACTTTTGGACTAAACATTAAAAAGGTTATAGTATGATAGGCTATGAATTCAATAGTATCAGAAAATACAGTTAGAAGTACAAAGGGAGTTAAAAGAGAAAAACACACATATATTCCTACTGTGGTGTTCTTAATTCAGTCCTGAAACTTGTCCAAACATCCATCAAATCATCATCTTCTGTTTTTGTTTGTCTAGTATATTGACTGTGTGTCCATGCTCATTTTCTTCCACTATTACCACTGCCAGCAGTCTGTGAAATTATAGATGATATGATATTGCAGCTCTATTAACCATAGAGATATACTGATGAAAATGTGAGAAAATTAGATGTACCTTAGAAGTACCCATATGGTCCGTGTGTGCATGTGTGTGTGTACTAGAACAAAGGCCGGTTCCCTTCACCAGTCTGAATTATAGCTGTGTCACTTCCAATCAGGCCTGTAATATTTCACACAAAGGCAGAAGAGTCCCAAATCCCTCTGTCTGAGTACATTTGTTCATCTGCCTCCTCTAAAACCAGAACTCTTTGATTGTATCTAGAGAATTGGACCCTATTGTTTCTTAAAATCACTACGGTGGAAAAAAGACTTAAACATTTCCATGTAGTACAGGTAGATATAAATAAGATATTACCCTTAGAAGAAGCCTCTGAAGTTTCTGATGTATTAAAAATGTGCTTTCAGAATGGTGATCTCACTCCGAGCAGGTTTGGGCAGAAGTTATAGGCGCTGGTTAGATGTGGGCTGACTCAAAATGTTAAAAAATAAAAGTCAGGGTTTCTGTTTGTTAGGACACTTGCTGGGCACATTAAGGACTTATCTATATGGAGATCGAGGTAACTTGAAGTTATGATGGTATTTTAAAGAAGAGAATAGAGGAAAGTAATGAAGGCACTGGGGCTAGCCCTAGTTTGCTGCATCAGCGAATCAGTGCAGAATTTCATTGACTTCTTGTTCTGCAAACCAGGCATTGGGAATCAAAGTAGAGCAAAGTTTATGATCACACAACGAAAACTGTTGATATTCATCTTTTCTACTCATGCTGGGCTCACCTAATCATTTGGCTCAAAATGTACACTATCTATAGAGGAACTGAAAAGAAAGAACTAATTGACACAGTACACAATTTTAAGAAAAAAAATGCAGTGATTGTACTGATATTGACATGACATTAGTTAATAATAGATTATACAGAATATAGTGAAATCACTGACCCATTTCTGAAAGCAGTTACTCAAACATATTTCCCAAAAACATAAAAAAAGAAAAGGTCATTCTTATCGACAAAAATGTTGATAGATATTTTTTTCCCCAAACTATTGACCAATTTCTCTCTTTCCACAGTACAAAAACTTTATGTACAAAGAATTGATCATTTCACAGTAAAACATAACTTACTGAGTAACTATCAATGTGGTTTTAGATCTAATCGATCCATCGCAATGCCAGTGATGATAGAAGAAATATCCACAGCAATAGACATAAGGAATAAACTGTACGGGTATTCATACATTTTAAAAAGGCAATTGACCCTATTGACCATAAATTATTAATGAGGAAAGTTGAAAGATATGGTATTAGAGGGGTAGCATACTCATGACTTAGTAACTATTGCGGTAATAGACATCAGTATGTGGAAATAAACAATGATCAATCTGACCTGCAGAGGGTCACTTGTGGGGTTCCACAAGGTTCAGTGCTGGGTCCAAAGTTGTTTAAATTGTACATTAATGATATTCGGTGATCTTTACAATGGTTTGATCTTTACAATGGTTTGATCTTTACAATGGTTTGATCTTTACAAGCTTTAATTAAATTTAAATGAAATTGTTATTTGGATATTTTTTTTAAATCAATAGTATAAGTCATGATAGATAATGCTGAAATAGAAAGAGTTTATGAAAATAAGAGTTGTTATAGAACACAAACTATGCTACAAACCACATATAAATTAAAGCAATCCATTGCAGTATTGCTACCAAAAGACATTCCCAATCTAAATTCATTAAATATATTGTACCATTCTTTAATAGTTCCATACATTACCTACTGTGTGGAGAATTGGAGAAACACATACAAAACAAGCACAAATCATTTTTTAATGTTACAGAAGAGATGTATAAGAACTGTAAACAGAGCTGATTATCATGAACCAACCAATATATTTCTAAACTCATATGCGCTCAAATTTGGTAAATTTCAAAACTGCACAATTAATGTATAAAGTACAAAAATAAGGATTAATGGATTAGAGACTGAATCCAGAAGTTATTTCAAAAAGTCATAATGGACTAAGATGAATTTGCATGATTATTAGTTTTGAAAAGGAAATGAAAATGTGTAACACACTTAATGGATTTAAAAAAAACAAAAAAAAAACAAGATGATTAATTATGTGAATTTTGTTTGGGACTTTTGGGTATATACAATATTCATATATTAAATAACATATATAAAAACAAACCTCTTATTTTCCTTCTTCTTTCCTAAATTGTATAAATCTAAAGGGATCTGTACAAAATAATTAATGTAAAAAAGGTAGCTGTAATAAGCTGTGCGGTCAGTATAAACTTGCTTTGGTTTTTCTCTGCTTCAGAAGTAATGACTTATCATTATTGATTTATTTACATGTGTATTTGAGTTGTACAAGTTAAAAATAGCTCAAATCAACCACAAACAGCCACAGAATGAGGAAGTTTTCACAGTGTCATGAGAAATATACATTAGCTGCTTCTAGTCATCAATATCCTTAGTTATGTCATCACTTTGATGTAATTGATGCAATAATTATTAGAAGCAAGGGGATAGGAAATCAATAAGACCATTTGATGAAAAACACTCCCTTTATTCTGTGGTGGTTAGGTTGTAAAAGTGCGCAGTTCAGAGAGATGACTTCACATTGCAGTTGCTAGTTCAGAACACAGTCAGCATGTAGATAATGTAGCACCTGTTTGTGGGGTCTGGTACACTTGATGAGAAATACAGCCCAGCAAACAAGCAAACTGTAATTTTCCCGGCCTGCCAGCTGCCACGCAGATTGTACGCCCATGTACAAACATACAGAGTGAGGTGGATTTAATGCAGGATGCAGCATGATAGCAGAGAGCTCAAAGGGCGGGGTGGACAAATAGACTTGTCGAATAGATCTTAAAACAGATCTGAAACAAACTGCACCAGCTAACAAATTCAAAGCTGAAGGATCCCTCAGTTTACTTTCCTGCTAGTGTTGACTTTTGTACACAGTGATGACCGCTTGGTATTTCAGGCCAAAAGTAAATAAAGTGAATTTTATGTACCATTAAAAAATATAGAAAACCATAGCATGGAAACATTTCTTTTGAAATGTTTGATTTGTGGTCTACTTGTCTTGGACATAAAAACACCTGGTACTCACAGCAATACTATAGCAGTGTAGTGGAAAGTATCATAATGTGTATATCTCTGGGGTACATTGTGTTTTTTCTAACACTGAATCTTTGTTTCCCTATGAACACTGCTGGACGGCGCTGTGGATTAGTTTTTTATGTATTTTATGAGGGATATCTGCCATGTGTGGATTATGTTTTTGGATTACTTTTTTCTTATTAGTGTGTATGTTGCTTTTACTGTGTATTTAGTTTAACTTTGAAATTCCATCACAATTGTATTGTATGAATACTCCCATTTACAGCTATATCCAAAGCATTTATATGCAGTATGTGGCTATTTGAGTTGAAAATCTATTACTTATTTTCTGAATAAATATTACTATATACTATAACTCCAAGTGAAGTGGAGAAAACGATGAAGAGGAGAGAGTCACTTTGTTTTCATTTAATGTAAATTAAATGGCATTTCCCCTGTGGGCTGGGACTTCAATATATCCTGATGTATTAGCTTTTGAAACAAACTCAGGGAGCCCTGCACCAGATGACCAACCAATCCCCAGGGCCAGGTCCTACATCTGAAGCAAACGGCTGTAGCAGCGCCACACTGTCATGTGTCCTACCCGAACTGGTCTTATCTGTCAGGAGAATATTGACTGCATTACTCATTATCAGCTAAAAGTGTCTCTGCTTGTAAACTCATGCTCAATGAAGTCAGCTATCAAGAGCAATACTCAAGAGGGTGTCTGGCCACAACCAGATGATCCCAGCGCAATCATACCTCTCTCTGTCTCTCTTTCTTTCTCTTAAATAATCTGTCTCTTTCTGTCTTCTGTAGCTTTATAGCTTTTTAATCAAGTCTTCTCACTGCCACTCACTTCTCTTAGAAGCAGGGCACAAGGAAAAACAAGATAAGTACATCAACCTCAAAGCTTTCAGAAGCCAAGTCATCACACCACTACAATAAAGATTACCCAAAGGAAGAAAAATAATAAAAATACATAGCAAGTCTTTACATGTAATATACTTTGAGAGCGTGAAATTGTTTAGTATTGACCGACAAGGAGCTAATAGGTTGAGCAAATACAACCTTAAAGAGAAACTGAGAGGATCAGTTTTATAACTGCCTGTTGAATATAATGCTATAGCCAGAAGCATAAAGACTGACAACAAAGGGGAGAATTACTAGTCTTGTAACAAAAGCAGCCTTAGCACCTCCAAACACATTTTATTTGTGTAATTTGTCTGTGGATTTTCCTAAACTGGGACGGAGCCATTTCTCAGTTTCCAGTCATTGGGCTAAGCTAATTGGTTGCTAACTGTAGCCTTATATTTATCGTACAAACATAAGAATTGCATTGAAGAAAGTTTATTTCCGCAAATGTTGAACTATCGTTATTATTATTAGATGATGATATATTTTTTATAGTAGGCCTACGTGTTGTAGTGTTTTGATTAGCAAAAACATTCTTTCAAGCCTCCCTGGGATCAAACTCAGTACTTTTTAAGCACTCTATTGTTTTCTCTGCCTTTCAAAGGTCTTTCTTAAAATCCCTTTGTTCAGCTTTAAAGACATCACACATTTAGAATCTGATCCTTAATGGAACGTAATACCTTTGTTGCCCGTCTTTATAACCTGATTTCCCCACAGAAATCACCTAACATCCATTGCGCCTTGTCTTGTCTTTTACCTGTTGAACTAAATAAGCAGTCAATTCTGGGAAGTGTGCCATGAGGTGCTCTTAGGAATTTCAAACATAATAAACAGGGTAAAGTTTACTTTCATTAAGTTTGTTTTCTGTCTCATGATTTCTCCTATCGTGTGCCTTTGTTCATATTGAGAAAGTATGATTTATTTGTGCTGCGGCATATTCACCAAGGTATCATCTTCTTCCAAACAACAGTGAGGAAGAACAAAGAAATGGGTTGAGATACATACCAATAAAAAGAAAAGTAAAAAAAAACAGTAATGACTTTGGCTGTCAAATGAGTACAGATTTGTTTTTTTTATCATCACAATGTCTGAACTTCAAAGAACTATCAGATTCCAGTGTCTGAAGTAATAGATGCTAAGTCGCTGTGAATAGCTTTCTCCAAATGTCACTGAGGACGGTGTGGAGAGAGAGGCCTACATACAAAGCTGCAGAGCGCATCAAAAGAGAATGGTAAAGGAGTCTATTGTTGCAATTCGAGCAACAATATAGGCCGTCACAATGCCTCCTCATGAGTAAACCAAACAACCAAGAGGAATAAGAGGATGTATGAAAGAGGAGCAGAAGCATCCCTTCCTCATCCGTTCTACAAAGCCTTCCTTCATCCTTCTCACAGCAAAAAAAAAAAAGATTTTGAGAATGTTCCCATCTTCCTGTAGTTACAGCGATGCTTTCTGCTCTTCCAGGCCCTGATCTCATAGCAGGGTCATATGACACAACATGATACGATACAATACAATCATTCTTTTACATAAATGTGACATGTTATTTATCGTATCATATTGAAGTGTGATGTGGTGCTAAAGGCAAAAGAAACACTATTGAAGAATACTGATGTCTTGGTGTTGCAGTGGTTAGCTCTTTTGCCTTACAGTATGTTAGTTTGTTGTTTTGCATGTTCCCTGGAGATTTCTGTCAGGAGCAGGACCAGTTATTCCTCAGCTGTGGCAATACAACACAATAATATATTTCAGTGTATTTGACCCACTCTAGTTATCCTCTTCCATCCAAAGTCTATATGTAAAATGCACAATTAATCATATCACATTTTTAACCATTTTGCAGGCAATTGCACAACGACCTACAGACTTGCAATAATCAACAAGAACAAATGACTCAATGCAGAAGCTAGCTTCTCCCCAAGTTGGGTGTGCTACATAAAAACTATTTGAGACAATGGCCCTACTTGAGCCCTGTCCTTTGGCGGAAGTCCAGAAAAGATAATTCATTACTTGAATTTTGAATTTTCAAATGAATGTTTTAATGATCATTAAATAAATTAATCCTGAGGAGAAATATGCATATAGTTATATGTTCTCAACAGACAGTCTGCATCAATCTCTGTCCAATGTCTGGATCCTGATCTGAAATCAGGTCTGTGTTTTCACTTTCACACGTTGGATGCTGGGTGGTGCATTGGGGTAAATTGATCCCAGATTTGATGGAAAAGTCCTTTGCTGCTTAGGGGGATCAATCCACTGTCGCCTTTCGAAGATATAGCAACACTGTTTAGCATTCAAAAAGCAGCTCCTTGTGAGAGAACAGAGGAGTGCAAATAAGAGAATGGTTCATTTCTATGCCTCCATGGTAACACAAATGCACCCTATCAAAAAATCCCAGACAAAGGCACAGTGCGAAAGCCTGGGGCGTCAATACCTGTCCCTAAACCTGAACTAAGAGAGTGCTGTGTGCCTGTCTAATTGGCAATCAATTTACAGACACAGACATTTTGAAAATCGAAGACTTTCCTTTCCTTCTTTCCTTGCCCCTTTATGTGATTTTATTTGGATGGCAGTTTAAAATACAGGCACTGCATTACCAATGCAGGGTGTTATTAAAAGAGACTCATGCAACATAATTAGCATCATGTTGTTTTGATACAAACAAATCCATATAACATGCTGTTCTCAGCTACAGCAACACAAGCTATGTATATATAGCTATCAACTATATCAAAAGAATGGCACAGTTCTCATGTGATATTTTGGATTCAATAAATCAAGCAGAGGGTTGAAAAGAAGCTGCTTTAAGTTTAGTTTTTTTGTTTATAAGGCTCAACAGTAAATGTGTACTTCCCATCAGGGACACATGGTGAAGTGTGAGATAAACGTACAACTTGCTCAAAGCCCCATTTTCACCACTGGAAGTGGGACGCTAAGCCACTATCACCCCTTGCTGGATGTAGGTTAGATTAGCAGAGCCACACATCTGGAGTGGACTGAGGGGCGCCATGAGCAGGGTTTAGGAGCAGCACGCCGCCTCTGCTCTAAAGCCAGGACAGCATTGATGCTAATGGGGCCGGGGCGGCACGGTAGTCTGCCACCTGTATAATCTCCTCTAATACTCTCACCACCCACGGCTGTAATCTAACTTTTCCATTTGCCTGAGTTATTATTCCGAACACCCATCATGTTTGTGAGGTGATATTCCCTGCAGCCACTTGTGGAGCCTAGAAATTCAAGATACTGGCACTTTAGAAGAAGTTACTGGATTTTATGATAAGGAGCAAGATGATAAACTATACACACTGTACACAGTTATGTTTGTCCACGTGTGTTTTCTTGTAGGATTAAAAGCCCAGTTACACCAGCATTTCAGGAGACAATGTTTTCCAGCAAAATCTGTATGTATCTGTATCTATCTGTAACGATGAGTATAACTTCGGTGAATCCTCCTTTGCAAGAGAATTTGCTCCACAAAGAAATGCACAGTTTTTAGACAGCAATGTGAGAGGAGTTGATAGTACAACTTGCTGGCTCTTCAGTAACTCGTATTTGTAATGATCCTGGTAATCCTCCGAACAAAATGCTCACATAGTCATTGTGTCTGACTGGTGTTAACATGGTCTTGGCTCACTAGGGTGATAGCCGTACAGTACAGTAGTTTTGCCCTGATTTGTATCTCAACACTCATGAAAAGTGTGTATTTTTTTGTGGTTATATCTTGTCTCATGCTTCTTCATCCCACAGGTTCCAGGAGAATGATCTGAAGAGTGTGAAATGGGGCAGATACTGTTTATTACCAAATGGGCACATCAGGAGCTGTGAGCACTCCAAGGTCCACTGTTATTGTGGCCTGTTGATTACAGTCAATGGAGCACGTAAGTGGCAGTCACTTGATGTTGTGGCACAAGCTACAAACAATCCCAGCTGAGCTACACAACTCCCAATATCCCCTGCACACTTATCTTTCTCGTTGAGCTCATGCCCATATGTGTGGTGCACACTTACAGCAATTACAGTGATAAAAAATGTGCTCGCAACTGAGCTGAAACGATTACTCTTTACAATAAGTAAAAGCTTGGCTGGCTGCAAGAAAAGTCAAGTAATTGAGCCAAGGAGACAAAATGATGTGTTCCTACTATTACCGTTGTAAAACTTATTGCAGTAATGAGACGTGGTTTGATAAATAGAGTTATCTTTGGAGTGGTCGAGGGATGTGGGTAGAACAGAGAGAGAGAAAAGACACAATTTTTTTTTTTTTGCTGTGTGTCTTTTATATTAATGAACAACAACACTACTATTAGGCACGTTTTCAAACTGTTTTCAAACTTCTGCTGGAGAAGCAATACAGCTAAGGTTCAACCTCTATAGCAATCCAAATGGGCTCACTGCATATGAAAAAAGCTGGCTAACACACGGTATACAAGTGATTGGTCTCTAGAGGAGGATCACTGTCTGCTGCAGTGTATGGGGAAATTAGAGGTTAGAGGTTTGGAGCCCACGCATAGGAGAAATGCAGAACATAGATGAGACCTTAAACACCCTCTTAAGCCATGCAGTACTCATAGAGAGGAACTGAACCAAATTTCCTTCAATAACATGAAAATATAATACTTGATGGAGCTTCAGATGCTAAATTCTGCAGCTACAACACGGTTCTGGCATGAGAAGTAGAAGAAGAAGAAAGAAATCAATAATACCTGTTCCAAACTGTTATAATGACCCAGGATCAAGCCTTGTTTGAGGGTGCTGTGATTAAGTCAACAAACAAAATCTGACCAAAAGTCTTCTGGTATGGCTTAATATAGGTCTTTGATAGGAAAGGGTAAACAAAGGTCTTTGTAATAAAGGTAGGATTACTATATATTTATGATCTATAACCTTATAGTAGATATCCATAACTACTTCTATTCAATCTCAGTAAATATAAGTATTATTTTCATTAATGTTATTTTGGAGTATGACATTTGTGTCACCCTGTTATATTGCTGGTGTACTTAAAAAACCTAAAAAAAAATGTATTTAGTGAATAAGATTATTATTAATTAACTGAAACCTGGCAACTTAAATATATTTATGCAAGTTTTTATATAATTATGTTGTTTAGCAATGATGTATAGGGAACTGCAAGCCTGAGTACTGTGTGAAAACCTTTTACCACTGTCTGGTGCAAATGATTAAATGATGCATTTAATGTGAGGGTATTTACTTTCTTAGAAATTATTTGAGTGCTGCCAGCAGTTTTTAATGTCTGCATGTGCCTTACAGGCCCTGTAGACCACTGAGCTGGCTACACTGATGGCAAATGAGGAGTTAGTTGCCCTGCTGGGAATTTGATGGTCGCCTTTTTTAATTATCATTTAATGATATTATAATTACATTTTCGTGTCAATGTGTCTCAGTAATTGTCCCTGTGGCTTTCAAAGTATATGGCTAGAAGAGTGTTCAGAGAGATGGGAGAGCTGTGCTGTGCTGAATAATCAGAATAAGGATTTGTGAGTAGAGGAACTGACTACAGGAAGTTCTTTACTGTATGTAATTCTAGCAGTATACACATGCTTTTCTTTTTTTCAGTTTAACAAAAAAGGGACTCTTCAAACAGTTAAAAGTTTGCTCATATTGGAGACAAGTCTTTTGTAGACAATTGTGTTAGAAATAATTTCCCACCATGAACCATCGATTGTACCTAAAACTACTATTAAATCACTAATTATGTGAGAAACACTCTCACTCTAAAATAACCTTTGTCACCACTCATTTTGCTAGTGTTAGTAGATTAGGCTATAGAGAATGATCACAAATCTTAACAATATCTTTCATTAGAATTCTGACAGGGTCCATTTAGGTCAATGAACATGTCTTTTGGAATGTGGGAGGGAAGGGAAATCGTTAACCCTGAAGTACAGAACTTTTACTTAAAAATGAATGTCATTGTCAAGCCAAACAAGTTCATTCAATGTCTATTAAGCCTATCACTAACAGTAAATCTTTCTGTATTTCACAGTATACCAGATATTTTAAATCTGGTGACCATGGTGACATTACTTGTATCCAGATGAATGCATATTGCACATGCTCTATGGGAGGGCATGCGTACAAGTAACTTCCGTCAGCCAACTTCTGGCTAACTTCCAGTTAGCTCTCTGCTAACTTAGATGGAGATTAAATAATTTAATCGTGCAGCTCTTCTAGACTTGCCAAATGTTATCCGACTGAATGGATCAAATTCTGATAGTGAAATGAGTCATTTCTTGGGGGTTGTGTGACGTTAAAAACAATGATCCATATTGTTATTTACAGCTGCAACAGTAGCAACAGAGTAAGCTACTGCAGAGCCTATGACATAAGCATGTGTAGACAGTGTTTTTGTAATTACTGCCACTGTCAGAGGGGGGAGACAAAAGTCCTGCAGTCCAGCTTTAAGGGAAACATGAACATAGGCAAAACACGCAAAGCACTGATGACTGTGATACCTCAATACAGTATGCCTAAATCTCTGACTAAAAGGACACATACGTGGACATTTAAGGTGCTTACATGACAGCTGTCAGAACTGACTGACAGAGGCAATACGGCTGAGATTTTGGTGGCCTGCTGTGGTCTGGGTTATCCACTGCAGGTTTAGTGTTCTGTGCGGTTGGAGAGGTTGTTGACCCTGTAGGCTCTGGCACTAAATCCATGGCCAAGATTACTGGCTTCCGTTATCAGGCTCCACTGAGCCACAGTGGAAGATTGCACATAAATCTCTGTGAGAAAATAATAAAGGGCTTGTTTTTTCTCTCAAAGCTTTTCATCTTAGCCTTGAAAAACACAAACACCCACACAATCACACAGCAGTGCGGACAAAGGCACACATAGTATGCACAGAATCAACCACCACAATCACACACGTATACAGACACACACAAAAGTAAGCTTTTGATTGAATTTTTAATACACTGAAGAATATTGAGGAGAAAATTGTGAGAGGATATCACATCAATGAAGAAATTAAAAATGTATGATTGTTTTATGAAGGTGTTGTAGAATGCTGTCAAAGTTTTCATTCTAAAGGGTCCTCGAGGAACCTTTTCGTTGTCGAATGCACAGATGACAAGTTGCTCTGAAGATAAGCTGGTTAGCAGAGCGCGTCTCCACAAATGACTGTAGTATCTTCCAACTGTGGGGGATGATGTATGAATAGTCTGAACCTGAACTTGGTGCTGAGTATACAGTATTGCCATATCACAGCTGTGCTCACACACACACACACACACACACACACACACACACACACACACACACACACACACACACACACACACACACACACACACACACACACACACACACACACACACATACACACACACACACACACACACACACACTTACATATGTTTAGGTAGTCTGTGAAATGGCAACCAGGGGTGAAATTACATTACAGCTATTCCTTTCTCTGCATCCAATTTACAGCATAGCTGTTACGCACAAGAAAATCAAATGAGGCATTGAAAAACATAAATATGGTACATGTTTATGAAATCACTTTTATACATATACAGTATGTTTATCTACATTATATCATTATGCTTTTTCATCCTCTGCAATTATTGCTTGATATGCTGGTTACTTTAATGAAAACACATTCAATGCATGATGTATAATAGCATCTACTCTAACATTTATGCAACATCTATTTACACATATAAACATCTGTTTCATAGTGTATATAGGAGTGCTTTCAAGTTTGAAAGTGCTGGAAAGTGAAAGATACAGTTGCATATTTTGGTTGCAAATTTTAGCACTGATTTCCAATAGATGTTACTGTTTGTTCGTGGGTTTTTAACACCTGCTGAGTTTTTGTCTAGCTCCTGCACACTCAGTTCTGTTTTTGTCCTGTTTTAGACAAAGGTAAAACTTAACTATGTTATGTAACCTCTGCACACTTTATGTCACCCCATGACTGAAATGATGACATGGGGTAACACAGGGAGTCACAGATAAGGACAGGAAGCAGCTAATGTCGATCCACAGCTGGTTAACTGTCCGTTCTGGCAATGTGGCAATATTGCTAACTATTTTTTGTGCTTGCCCACACAGATAATGTACCAAGGAAATTACAAGTACAGACACTGTCAGATGGAAGCAAAAATTTAGGCTGTCTTGAGAAACTTAGGCTTTTAATATCTTCTGTTTGGTAATCACAGTTTTGTGCAAATAAATACACAAGTCAAAACTAATATCAAGGATAAGCAGTATATTCAGATGTTCTAGTAAAAATGTATTTAAATTTCCGATTTGAATATAAAGGTGGGTGTACACTTGGCCTTTCTTGTGCATTGCAACCACTAAATTAAGGATTATATGCTTAAAAAGATCAGCATATACAGTACCAGTCAAAAGTTTGAGCACATCTTCTAAACATATGCAATAAAAAACAATAAACATATAGTTTAGCCTTTCCACTTGTCATACAAATGCTGTGATGATATGTTTTTAATTCCGAGCTTTGGACTCACACTCACTCTAGGTGGGAGTTTTATGTAGGTGGGAGTCAATCTGCATTTCTCAAGCTTCTATTTCAATCCATTTAATATCAGGGAGGGCATGAAAAATGTGACATTGTATTACTTCTAAAATTAAGGGAGCCTATTACAACAGCAGTATATCCAAATGAAATACAGTATGTGTGCTCATACAGGCGGTAGTATACAAGAGTGCACATAAATATTTATCTTCTTGGTGTGTAGGCTCTACTGTACATGTCCACATATTGGCATGTGTATATTTTCACACATTTCACACAACATCTGCCTCGCCTCCACCCTCTCTGGCCACTGTATATGTGTGCACAGAGTCTACTGGGATCCCACAGAGTCAACAGAGCCAGACAGACCTCCTTGCTGTGTGTCTGTCTGCCGGCTAATCCTTACACATCCCACCCCTCCTTTTGAGATAGATATCAAGCAAATTAAATGAACACACATCCCTAGTCGATGGGCTTCTATTTGAAAGCACAAGGCATTAATGCAAGGCCCCTCTGCACTCCTCCCACACTCTACGGCTGAGGAGAGAGAAGTGAAAAAAAAAAAAAAGACAAGGCGGATCTCCCATGGGCTGCTACTCAAATGATAGATTTGTAGTGAAAGCGCTTCATGCTATAAGCATAAGGAAACATTTCATCACCAAAGAAACGAGTCAAAGTGCTTCATACCCCAAATACGTTCCCTGCTGTTTCTTAAATAATGGAAGACCTCCGTGAGGCTTGAATTCCCTCTTGATAATGAAGCATGAAAGAATACTAAAAATGCAATTATTTTGAAATGGCATTTTGATTCATAATGACAAGACACATAAAACATCTATTTTGCCATTGGTATCCAGCACCATTGGGTGTTTTTAGCCATTTCATTCTTTGATGTATAATGCCAAATTTTAAATTTTGAAATGTATGTTTTATATTCTGTACATTCAGAGCAACACTGGCCTACCCAAAGTGCAGGTAAAGGAAAACTAACTACTTTGTTTGGGACAGTGCAGTACACAAAAGTATTGAAATGAATTGTATACAAACTGGAGGTTGAAGTCATTAATCATCTCAGTTGCAGTACTTGTGTCACACCATTAGTGTATAGTCAATCATGAAGGCACAGGATAAAAATGGAGAGAACAGACAGCTACTACATATATGTAACCAAATGCAAAGGGTGTACCAGTATGCTGAATTTACATTTGTGGATGTCTGTTACATGTTTTTCATGTGTAATGATGCACAACCCTTCCACTCCCAGAATTAATGGATCGTCTGTAAGCTTCCCTGCTGGGCAGTAACAGGTTCATCATTCAAGCAATAAACCCGGTGTGTGTGCTTTTTTTATTCCTCCCCCATCTTTTGCTACCATCACTTTTCGTCAGAAACAACATTTTTGCAAGAACCCCTGGACTCCATTAAGCAGTGTTTTACAGTTTAGTGCTTCGCTAGCTGCCTCAATGTGTTCCAATCAACTCCTGAAGTCATCAAGACTAACTTAGTTTTTAGTTTAATTTTCTAAATTCATAGACAAAAGTTGTTTAAAAAAAAAATTTGAGACAGCTTTGTTTTTCTGACATTCAAGAAAACAAGATGGTGCAGCTCTAGCTCAGTCTTTTGTGACGATGATTGTGTTTTAAGTTCCTCTGCTAACTTTCAGTGCAGGAAGTAATGTTTTATGTACCAAATGTAGGGGTGTGGGGGTTAGGGTGTTGGATGGGTATGAAGCAAGTCCGACCCATGATCTTTCCATAACCTTACCCACATATGCAAGTACATAGTAAAAAGTGAGAATTTGAAAAACTTGGCAGTGGATGTAAACAAAATGTTGGCACTGAACATAATCCAAGGTTTTACAGAAATTGTCCAAGATCGGCATTGAGCTTCTTGTGCAGCTCAATGCCTTTTCCCCTCCAACACATCCTGGAGACACATGGCTTCACTTTTGTATTGTGTGTACTTTGGCATGTCATGTAGAACATACAGCCTCCCTGAAAATCTCCCAGCAGCTGCTCGTCTTTTATGGTGAAGGAGCTTGTGGCAAGACACTGTGCAAACACCAGCTCGCACAACAGCTATGTGAAGCCTTCAAATAGCCAGCAGCAAAAGCTTCCTGCCAAGAACATGGCAACTTCAGGGGCTCTGTTCAGTGCAACAGTGATAGCAGACATATGTATGTCTGCATCTTCGTCTTTGCCTTGCCCTGTAATCTGTTACAGTAACTGCTGTAATTTTCTGGATCTTTCTGAGGCCCAGCAGACCTTCAGAAGATATTTCTGAGCTGATCTCTGGTTGCACACGGGCCTCTGTGGGTCCCCATTATGATACATGTGCATGTTAGAAAGTTTATGTGATATAGAATAAAGTTTTACCTTCTGTAACTTTAGTTAATCAAAGGTTAACCTTCAGGTGGTGATGCAGAAGGGGGTCATGGTGGTCCCTATAGGGCCAATGCAGGGAAAAGACTAGCCACTTATGATTTGCTGTGCTAACAAATATGATCAATGCGCTGTTCTGTGGTAAAGCTTTAGACATTAATATTTAATGTCCTAAACACAAACATAGCTTGTGGCTGTGCAAGTATATGGACTTATAATCAAAGCAAAATGTATTTGTATATAGTTGTGTATGACATGAATGTGTTATGTGCATGTTCAGTGCTCTAGCAGCTCAAGTTTGTATGTTTCATGGGCCTCTATCGCACATATATTATTGCACATTCGCTATATGTATAGTTTGAGATTTTCAAACTTGAAAATGTAGCTTTTGAAAATCAGGGTGACTGACCATATAACTATCGATCTTATCTCATATTGCCATAAAGAAAAAGCATGCCCTTCATTTACTATGATTTAGCATCACAAGAAATAACTGAACGGTACTGCAAGTCACATTTGAGTCTTGATATTAGTAGAGTTATAATAAAGCACCAAGGTTGATCATATCGCCTCTGTTTTCAAGGATGCACATTGTATTATGTATATTTGTTTTTTATTAGATATGTATAACAATTGGAGCAGGGGAGCAAGCTTCTTCATTATTGTTCAAAAACACTCAGTCAATTTCTATTAAAGAACTTAAGAACCTGCGGCATTAATAGATGAAATCTCTAGATTGTATCAAACCAATTATTTGAACACAGTGTGGCTTTAAAATGAATAAATACCTCTACTTATTTTGCATTCAAATGAGTGCGAGAGGCTGCAGGGTAGCCAACAGACACTTATTGTAAACATTAAAACAAAACAGTGGTGACAGTGTGAGACAAAAACACAGGATTATGCATGTAAAAAACAAAGCCTCTTAAATTGGGAAATGCTTAAAGCTTTTATCTCTACCACTTCTCTGAGACTGTATCTTTATTCCAACTGCTACAAAAGGGCTTTTTGAACCCTGAAAGAAGAGTTGGAGTTTAAGAGAAAATGAAAATGAAATTGCAAGAGAGCGAGAGAGAGAAAAGCAAATCCCATCCCTTCCCCCTTTACCCCGATTAATTAGTTCCAGGTTATCCATGAAAGTAATACACTGATAATGCCAGGAACAAACAGAAGCCAATTACTAGCATTTTCTTGTGAGCTCAAAGCTCTTGTACACCAGCAACACTGATGGAAAACATTTAAGCCTGGGTCTTGTGGGCTGACTGGACAGGTGTTGCAGGATGTTTGCAGCCACTCTCTATGCATGGCAGCACACAGCGCGTCTTTTCATTGCCGAGCCAAGTACACACCCTTATCAAGCTGTTTTCCTCGATGATGGGAGATGAGACCTCGTATAAAAAGCCATATACAACAACAGCTGTGATTGAAGGAAACCTTGGGACCTGAGCTGTGCCTCAAGGACCACAAAAAGACTCACAGCACATAAAACACCACAGACTGTTTGGCTCAACATTTCCATCTCCCTCTGATATATAGTGATGTTAGTGTGCATATATGTGCTTTATTCTGCTGTGATCTTGCTGCTGCAACATTGTCAATACATTGATTGTGCTGCCACTATGCTTCACAGGCACCCTTTGACCCGGGGTGAGAGTTTTTCTACATTATTGCTAAACGCTGGATAGCAAGATTAAGAATTGATTATCAGCCAAATGGTCCCCTAATGCATTAAGTCGGAAGATTTCAGCGTCTGTGATTTTTCCCCCAATTTCAGTTCTCTCAGAGTCTACAGTCTAAGAGTGCATTTATTTGTTTTATTTAGAAACACCACAGCTTTGTTAAATACCTATTATGTCCAACTTATACAACCTTACTTAACACAGCTAGATGGTGCGCCTCCAAACACTGCATGACCTGACGCTTTTTAAAGAGCACATCCATTCTCGTCCCCCTTTTCATCATCATTATCCATTCTTGTAAAACATAATAATCAAGTGCAATCACCCACCCTGCAATCAGCCTCTTTTACTCATTTAAAAACAGCTTTTCTTCTTCTTGCAGCAGAGGTGTGTAGGCGTCTATCTTCCCTGAAAATCACTTACATTGCGTTCTTCCACAATGAGGCCTTTTCTCTGATTTTTGACGGAAAGGGAAGAATGTCGACAAGCAGGATTGATTTGTCACCGGAGTCGAGGCGCATAAACTTGGCCGCGCCCCGGGGATGTCAACAAAGCCTTCACGCAGACTGGCTCGCCATTGGATGGGGCTGTCATCGTGAGATAATTGACTGTCAATTAGGGACAGAGACAACAAACGTGAGTCGTGAGTCAGCGGGATGGCAGTAAATCACTACCTGTATGTCAGATGGGCTTGGCTTCCCTAGTGTTATCTTCACTCACTTCACTCTCTGTCTCTTTTTCTCTCTTATATGAAGTATCCTTCTCTTTCCCTTCCATTTCCTCTTGTATTGTCTCATGACACTCACCCTGATGGTATTCACAGTACATACAGTGCCATTCTGTTTCTCCTTACGAGTGTTCCTCATTTTAAAGGTCTCCCCCTGCCACCAGCTGATTGTAAATACTCACATCTTGGCTTAAAGGTCAAACAGTCTCAGTAACATTCACCAGGTTATCCACATTGACTCATGTACTGTATGTTGCTAACCCCCCTTTAACTCGTCATTGTGAGATCTAAGCACAATCATGGCACAGAAGCAGCATTTATCCTGGAAAGCTCTATTGAGTGCTGGCTTTTGTCTGTGCTTACAAGCACAAACACAATGCTGTGAAGCAGTCAATAAGTTAAAGAGCCATTTAAATAAACCTGTTTATCTGCTTCAGCTGCTTCAGCAGCTCACAAACCTACAGTACAGTATGTTTCCCAGTTTGACCAGAATGAAGCTTGCTTCTGCACGCAAAGCAGTGAATTGTTAAGTTTTTTTTGTGCCATTTGAGTCCTGAATTACACCGAAGCAATTAGCCTCAGGCTCATTCTCAGGCTGTTGATTTCAACTACAAGATTGTGCATTGAGAGGAACGTCCTGCAAACAGTCTATTTCCTGAGCTATGAGCTTGCAGAACAAGTCTCCCATCATAATGATGAAAAAAACTAAAACTAATCTTAAGAGAGTCACTGTAGTTCACCAGCAGAGGATAAGCTAATACAGTTGGCCATCTGAAACTTGTCAACACTACAGGGAGACTCATGTTCAAAAGAGGAAACTATGACTTGAGTGTAGGAACAGAAGAAATTGTGGGCGGATGCTGCAGGGGACATTCCTACAGAGCAGCATGTATTGTTAAAGATAATCATAGCAGCAAGTGTGTAGGGGCTGGTGGCATTATTCAAAGTGTTACTGTTTAAATTTTTTGTTGCCTATAGCTGTATGGTACTGTAGGCCTCATCTAGTCTGCAGAGAGAAACTGTAATGAAACTCCTGCTGAGATGCTGTTAATTCAATCAAGCATGAGCACGCTGGAGACAGTCTAACGCTTGAAGTGCATCTTTTAGGAATCATTAATGTGACAGCTATCTGACTGGAGTTACAAGAAGTGGACAGTTTTATCACTCGAGAGCTTTGCATGTCTCAATTCTTACCATTTAGTGACATTTTATTGCTACCTCATTATAGAGATGAAAATCTCTAAGATGATCTCTTAACTGATTGGCCCACACACAAAACTTACATGTATGTGTAGATCTGTGAAAGTCATGTGAAAAAAGCAACACGTTAGTTGACTTGTCTTCACTCAGTCGGCAGTTGTACTCTGGAAACCTTGGCATTTGAAAGTCAGTTTTGCCTTGTAGAAATTCAGTTGCTCTCAATTAACGCGTGCAAATTGGCACTATACAGTCATAAAAGCGATGGTTGCCCATATTTTCCTTGCAGTGTATCGCTGCTTGAGGCAAACCTGCTGGTTTTGATTAACAGCTGTAAAAGGCCTAAGCCCCCTTAACTGCTGTGCTGATTCCTTTTGTTTCAGTTAATGAAATAGCGTTTTAATTCAACTTGTGACACATCAAGGCTAGTGCTTCTGTCACCCATGCTGGCATGACAGAAGAAAGAACCTAAATTCTGCCCACTTTATCACCAACGTGAAAGAGAAACAGGAGCTTTTGAAGGTTCATCAGGAGTAGCATCTGTCACTAGACACCCACAGCATTACCCTGAGCAGGTTATTTTGAGTCATCTATTTTATTACGTTTCATCTGTGCCCTGCTCCCCTTTGTCCTGAGGAGGAAAGCTTTTGAATTTCATAGACTGTCATAACTCTGCTTGGAGCAAAAATGTTTATTAGGCAGACAACCCTGAACACACACAAAAGCCAATATGGAAGGAAAAGGAGATTAGTTTTCACTTCTGCTAAAAACATTAACTGATGTGCTATCGCCACAGGCAATACATTTGAATGGCTTTGTGTGTTTTTCCAGTTTGTGTGTGAACAATGGTGACAGAATGTTAATCAGTTATATTTTATACATAAATTATCTACCAATGTAGCATCTTTAGACTTTTTACTTACATCGTATACATTGTTACAGATTCATAAGGGAGAAGAACTGCCTATGCATGAGCCTTTCAGTGTATGCAAAGAAAAGTTCGTACGCTTGAAGGAAATATATCAAGTTAATACAGAATAATTCTGTTCAAAAATCAGTCTGATGTCTGTATACATTATGATTGATAAAGGAGACCGCTCCATAGAGCAAAATGAGAAGAAAGAAGCTGAATATAGCAAAATGAACGCTATCTTGGTGGAACTCAGGTCACACCATGATGAGTTTAAGACATTTAAATTACAGAGTGCCTCACTCAAGTCACAGATTAATGAGATGCATACCTCCCTCGATAAACTTTTGGACTGTAAAGTGAAATGTTTTGAGCAACTTATCACTGAAAACCAAGAGGAGCTAAAAGCTGAGATGGAAGACAATATATTAAGGCAAATTCAAGCTAACTTTGATTTGGATACTGGACAGCTTTCTGCTAGAATAGATAGGATGGAGGCAAACTGGATTAAACAAAGCACCCAGCTCTCAAATTTCAGTCTGATGTGTCATCATTATTGTGGGTTTTCTATTTGTTGAAGGGGAAATCTCGTAGGACAGAGTGAATTCTTTCCTATCTGAAGGGTTACGCTGTGTTCCTATGTTGGAGATCTTTAATGTAGAGCAGATGGAGCCAAGAGGACTGGGGCCGAATGCAATAACGGTGGAACTTTGAACCTGGAAAGAAAAGTGGCTGTGCTTTGTCGTTTGCTGAGTTTGAAAGATTATGAAATACTGGGTCACATTTTCATTCACTCTGTGAAGTCACACATGGAGAGGCTGATTAACTTTAACATTAGAACACTTCTCAGTGAACTCCCATTTGGAAAAGCGTATTTCCTGACTGGTAGTGCAAGACTGTTGAGGTGTTGATCAGTTGGAGCCAGTGAACAGTGCCAGCCTGTAGCATAAGGAGCTGTGGGTTGTGGAAAAACGATGTGGAAAACTGATCAGTAGCTGCCCAACCCAAATGATGACAGTCTCATATTAGTGCATTGGAACAAAAATGATTGGACCATCTGGAACTCAGACTCTTAACTTAACAGACACTTAATGAAACACATTTAAAACAAAATGCAGCAACTGACTTACAGGCCTATACCTAGTTGGGTCACAACCGAACAATGCAGAGTTTTATGAAGTTGAAAAAAGGACAAATCAGTTTACAGTTTAAGATTAACTTTTCTGGGTACTCATCTGTTATTTTCACCTGCTATTTTCCTCCGAAAGGATCCACAAGATCAACTGGTTCTCAATCCATTTTGGGGGTTTTAACAGCTCAGATGTTTAATCTGTCTGATGTGGATGCAGTTTATCTGTGTGGGGATTTCGATACTCTTATTGGTAGTCTTGATGACTGTATAAGTGATATGGATAATAATCCTACCAGAATTAATTTTGACAGCACCGTTAATAACTATGGGGAAATATTAATAGAAATTTTGAGAGATGTAAAATGTGTGCTAAATGGTAGAATACATTTGGGGGATGATAACTTCACTCTTTAGTTTCAGTTAAAGGAAAAGTAGTAGACTATATTACGAAGGCTTAAATAACTGTGTTTGATTCTATGGTTACACCCGGGAGATAGGGGTTCTTGTACTGGGTGATAGGTGTAAATTACCATTCTTTATTGATGGCAAAGGTTCAAGTAAGCGTGTTAATAAGGATTCACATTTACAGTATACTGGAAAAACTGTATCACAAAGGCGACTCCCTGATCATTTTTTTTCTTCTTGCCAATGAAACAACATATTGTTGGACTTTATTGAGCAATTGGGATGCATTAAGGATAGCCAAAGAGAGCTGGATGCTTAGTATGATAGACTGTGTGACTGTGTCTATGCAGCACTGAATAAATGCGTTAAGAGGAAATGTAATAGGTTTAAAAAAGAAAAAACTCTGCTGGAATTGAGATTTTGAGACTTTGTATGACAATTTAAAAACAGCAGAGAAAAAATGTCTAGGATGTAAAAACAATCATTTGAAGGAAGAGCTGAAGGTAGAATTTAAGAAAAGGCAAACCAATTTTGACAAGAGGTTACACACTGTGAAGTGCAATTTTAGTAGAGGCCTTTAAGTGCATATTGATTACTTACAAACTCATAATCCTAAAAAGTTCTCAAAGGAGATGAATAGATTGGGTTGCAGAAAGTCTATGAAAATACTTGAGAATACTGAGAATGAAACTAGAGAATGATGACTGTAGCTCTATTTTAGGTGTTGTATTACAAAAGTTGGAAAAGTATTGCAGATTTTTTTTTCTGGTTGCAACAATTCCTTTGATAAAGTTAAAAAAAAAAGAAGAAATTAGTAGTTTAGAAAAGGCAATGAAAACTGAAATGAAGGCTGATATAATTAACTGTAGTATGTTTTTGAATGCAATTTTTCAGAAAAAGAGGTTAACGATGCAAACTGAATAAAGCTGATGGAATAGCTGAACATTTCGAATATGTGAAGTGTTAAAGTCACTGAGGATTGTTAAATGTGTTATTTGAGTGGTTTCAGGTTTGTTTTGACACTGGCATTATTGCTACATGGTGATGCATGAGCGTTATTAAACCTATTCCCCAAAAAAATGATCCCAAGCTACTATTCAATGATAGGTCTATTTACTGTGTGTATAAATTGTAGTCTTCACTTTTAAATAGCAGACTTGTAGACCACCTGAGACAGGTTTGCTTGTGGATGAGAAAATGGATTTAGAAAAGGCAGATCATGTATTGATGAAATATATGCAGTCACTTTATTATATGTACAAGAATTAAGGGGAGTAGGTGTGCATTTGTTTGCTTTATTGATTTCAAGAAGGCATTTGACTAGATTAATAGGGAACTTCTTCAATATGGGTTGTTTAATTCTTGTTGGTGGGAAGTTTTATTATGCCATTAAGTCTCTTTATCAAGCTGTTGCCTGTTTTCAGGTTAATGAATACACAAGTGGATGGTTTTCCCAACAATTTGGTGTGAGGTAAGGAGATGTTTTGTTTTGTCTCAAACATTGTTTCCCATTTATTTTAATGATGTATGTCTTCAAATCAAAGCTTCTAGCTTGGGAGTTATCACACTGTGGGCATATTGTTATATGCAGATGACACAATCGTTTTGCTGCCCACAAGATGATACTAGTTTAAGGTACAGCTTGTAATTTTGGAAAATATGTATATTGCTATGAATTGATGAGAAGATTGGAAAATATTAAGCTAAGCCAGTAGCTGTTTAGGTTTATTTGGCATAAAAACTTGAAACAGCTTGAAAACGGCTAGTTTGGGTCTTTACAAAGCTACCCAACCAGCAATTCTAAACCTTACTATTAACAATTGTTAAAGTGTTTCAAATACAGAAGAGTAAAAACAACAAGCTGTGGATTTTGTTACCTTTGACCAGAGCCAGGCAAGCTGTTTCCCCTTGTTTCCAGTCTTTATGCTAAGGTAAAATAACCGGCTTCTGGCTGCATCTTCATACTGAGGGTACACACAGAGAGTGCTACTGATGTACTCATCTAAATCTGGGAAAGAAAGCGAATAAGCATGTTTCCCAAAATTTCAAATTATTCCTTTAAATGAAGCAAACGCATCAGAATTGTTTATTTTTATGCATAAATTGGCCTTTAAAGCTGAATAATATAACTTGTAGTATGATCCACACTGATAACTGGTTAGTTGCCATTTTATTTTATCCTATCTTCCGAAAGATATGTTCCTCTCAGTCAACCAGCTGCTTCCTGTGACCAACTTTGAGTAGCTGTACATATGTAGATTCTTCTGTACACTTTTCCCCCTCTTTGACTCCACTTTCCCTTGCTTGCTTTTGAGTTGATAAATACATATTTACAGAGGCATCTGGCACTATACTGAGAGCTTCAAAATCCATAAAATTAGTTCCATCTTTCCTCCTTTCTTCCCCTTGCTTATAGACAAACTGACAAGTGCAGAAACAAGATAAAAGCTGGAGTTATGTGAAAACATGAAATCCCTCGCTTTCACTGCATTTGAAAGGGCTTTCCTGGAAACAGACTGGATACTCTTCCAGAGGTGTGCAGTGTCATTGATGGTGCAGAACAGCAGCAGCAAGGTTAGGCTGTACCTTTTATAAAAGAGAGGTTTTTCTCTGTATGAGAGGTTCTTAGTCAGATCTGCATTATTCACTGGCTCTTCAACAGCACTAACATCCTGTATATCTGCTGGCACAAAGAAACAGCTGCTGCAAGGTAAACAATAACCCTGGTACTTCACTGAGAGATGGACAGTAAACATGTGCAAATAATTGCACAATATAATTCAAGGGCTCTTTCATGCCTTTCCTTTAAACACAAGCTGCCAACGTTCATTTTTGTGCAGGTATACTACAGTAATAATAAATTATCAGCCTTCATATAATTTCTCCTGAGGCCTGAAATCAAATTTTCAGGTGTAATATGTAGTTTTATTGCTGTAATTGGAGATAGATTTCAAAGTCTCTGTGTTTTGCTGGCTGAAGAACAAAAAGTATAAATTCCACATTTTGCTGAAGCGTTCGACAAACTGCTGCCAAACAATGTAAAGAGGTTTTGATGCATGTCTCTCAGTCTAGTGTAGATATTTCCAACTATTTCTCATGAATAGCTAATAAATACAGCACATTCCTCTAATCAGTGTCATTCTACACGGACACAATTTTCTCCTTTCCACAGAGGTTTTCATATTGAAAGAGATAAGTAAAAGCAAACATATCCACTACAATATCCAGTCTATATATAGATACGAACAATGTGGATGGATACGTAAAGCTCTACTGCATTGTTCAATCTTGAGATGGGAAAATGTTTGTACCAAAGGATTTTTTCATGACCAGAATGCTTGTGTGATCTATATAACCTTAGGGACTGCTATGAAAATGGAGCTGAATCAGCCTGGGGCTTGGCTAGTCCTGTCATCCAAGATGAGAATATTTAAAATACGTAACATCTGCATGGCTTTTTACGTTTTTTGTAATGGTTTGGAGCCTGTGAGACATTTAGTTTCCTTTCAGCGCCTTTCTTAGTCACATTACAAATTCACAAGGCATCCTCAACACTAGCACCTGTTCATTGTGCTCTTTTTTATAAATATGTGAGTCATATGAGCTAACTGAGGCTCTTTGTCTGTGGCTGCAATCTGTCAAAAAAAAAAACCTTTTCAGTGCCCCAAGCACTTTCTTTAAAAAGATTTAATTATATCTTTTCTATTATATTTTTCTTAGTGTAAAGGAATGTTCCATACATCAGGAGAGCCAGCTGTCCTCTCTTTGGTTAGGCCGACCTCTCCTCATGGTCAATCTCTTGAGAGCCGGTGCTGAAGTAAACAATCTTATAGCAAGGTCTCGGGTTATATTATGACTCAAGCCACGGCCATCTGGTAAACAAATCCTTATTTGGACTTTAACTAAGTGTTGCTCACACTCCTTTAAGACTTTGGGTAGAGTCTAACAGTGTGCAATGAGACTGCATCCATATGTTAATCAATAAAGTAAACATGTTTGCAAGGTTTCTTGGTACTTTCTGAATTACAGCTCCAGATTTGCATCATACTTATCAAATCAATGAAAAACTAATGCAACATCAGTCCAATAGGTTAACCAAGTATGGCTACTTGAAAAATGATTTGCATTGCTTCATATTTTACAGCTCTGGGGAAACATCCCAGGGAGTGACCTCGGTGGGAGGATGCTACTCGCTCGCTTTTCATTTTCCATTTTCCTCAGCTTCGTCGATGGTATGAAATCCTAACAGGCTGCCCTGAAGGCACTTTATCTCCCCGAAGAAAAATGAAAAAACATTTAAGGGGAGTTTGAAACCTCTGGGTTACTATGCGTCACACATCCCTTTGGCAGGTTGGGAAAACAATATAAGTGAAACAACAATATATGCAAAAAAATCTATAACATTGCAATCAAATTCAGTCTCTTTCCTTTCCAGTCTCTTTCTTTCTGTTTTAAATGATTGTCACGTCACCTCTGTAGAAAAAAAACTGAGTGAATGTTTACTGCGGTGAAAACAACAGTAGGAAAAGACTCAGACTCAGAAAACAATCAGTGTGGGACATGTGGTGTGCAGGCTGTAATTAAAACACAAATTGTACCACAGTGTGGAAGCAGTTCCAGGCTTCTTTTTGCCTAATCCGCCTGTGAACACCGTAAAGCAATAAAACTCCAGTGACTTGCAGTTTCTGTCGTGTGTGGGCAAGAGTGAGAGCTCATGAAGTGGAGGTTTCCAGGGTATTGCACCATCCTTGAGTGAAATACAATAACCAATGTCAAAAAATACCTGTAGTGTGGCATTGTAACTTCCAGTCAGAAACATGAGGTGAGCAAATACAGAAATTTCTTTGATAATCTTTGTCATGATGCACTGTTGCAGGCAAGAAGTAGTTTTTAAAATCATGAGAACTGAGACGCCCAGCACTACTCTTTTTACACAAATCTAAAAAATAAAAAAACCCTCTATATTCTGATATGAAAGACTGTGATGACTCTATTTGTAACTTTATAACAGGGCCTGTTCCTTTATATTTATAAATTCACATATTATTTTTAAAGGGAGCATATGAAATCCCTCTTGCACAAATCAGGCAGAATACAGAAGATGAGCAAAATATTTTTCTTGTGCACTGTCTTGTTTGCTCAGGCAAACTCACTGAGCCCTGAAAAACGCAACAGTCTCCTTTTGATCTGTAGTGCTTATTAATTCAATCTGCCTGAGTGGTGTTGAGCATTGCCTGTTTAGAATATCCTGGTGGAGAAAAAAAAGTGGAGCATGCTCTTTTTATTTTGTTTTATATGTGCGCGTTTCACCCCTGATGACTAGGCAAGCATCTCAACATGGTTTATTGTGCTGCGGTGTGTTCACTGACAAAGACATCAGCATGTGACTCACTCCTTACTCACTCCTGTAATGAGAGCTCTTCCCCAGCTGGTGCTGCAGTCGCACCCACCACTGTTGCATGTACCCCCAGCCATGTTCAACCTACCCTACCTCAGAATCAGCTCTGGCACAGAAGGATTTGGCTGCATGTTGAGTTCACTTCCTTCACGGGAGGATTTTGTGAAGATTTTGTAGATAATAGCCTACATATCAGACAATCTGAGCACACTAAAACACAATCTCTGCTCTGTTAAACTGTGTGAATATGGCTATCAATATAATATCAAGGCACAGTGTGAAGTGTCCTGTACTTTTATTGTTCGGTATGAAATGTAATGCCGAGCGGTGTGCAGCTCTGCATTGAGGTGCAATAACCATGATAGTGACAGCAGAAGAAAGGTATACTTTTCAGCTATGATAACACCATAGCTACACTTTTCTGAGCTTCTCCTCTGACTTTTTCTGGCAAAACCACCTACACTCCATGACTCAATGTGTTGCCTTTGCTTTAAGGACAACTCAAGCATCTCAATTATTCAGCCAATTCTCCCAGGCTCTTCAGCATATTTGGATCTGACTAAAGACCGTTATGTTATACAAACCACAGAAAAAAACAAATTCTGCTTTTAAGAAAGGCCATCCTTCCTTTCTGATTTATTTGTCATTACATTTGAACATGTCTTTATTTGCACTATGTACATGTTGCCTTCACACACAAACACACAAAAAAAGTTCAAAAACAGAAATGTCTTCTTCTTTCATTTCGGCTTAAGAGCAGAACACAGAGAGAGCGCTATTACCCTGGCATTGAGGAATGCATTCAGCAAACGTCTTTGTTGCGTGGATGTGTACATCAGCTCATCACAGTGAGGGAAAAAAAGCACTGAGAACCACATACTGTTGACACTGTGACACATCGCACAATACCAGGTTGCCAAAGAAGCCAGATAAAAACACATCATTTGAATGGCACGCTACATAACACAAAGCATGTTCATCATTATCTGTGATAAAAACGCCCTCCAAGAGATGAAAGCAAACATACAGAGCCTTTTAGTTTAGTTACAGTGATGGTCATAATTTTTGCACACACTGTTGTGGAATAATGAGTCAGCACTGAAACATGTGGTCAGAAGGGGTCAGAGGTTATGAGGAATAACCTGGAATAACAAGCTTTTCAGATGACCAGAAACTCAACGAGGTGAATGTGATAGCTCCGAGGAAATGCCATGAAATCAATCAGCTTTCAGATCAAGGTCTTTATCTAACTGCGTTTTATCAAAAGACTGGATGTTTACTCACAAAGGCAGAAAGGACACAAAAAGAAAAGAAAAACCTTGAAGTTGTAGTTGCAGTTTTTATTTAAGCAAAGCACACTGTCGCCCCATGGAATGTATGGGCAATATTCACTCTTCATTAGCACAAGAGAACTGACTTACATGTTTATTTTAAAATGTTCACAGAGCTGGGGATGTATAAATGGATTGTTTACTTGCAGGGTCTGACAGCAAGCAATGACGCCAAAAGTGGCTTATTAGTGAAATTAATGTGGTTGTGCTATTTTAGGGCTATGCTCCAGAGAGTACACATTCCTTCAGAAAAAACCATTACAGGGAGCTAATTGTGCACCATAAATGTCAGGTATGACTAATGCAGGATGTGTGCAGGGAAACTAAGTGTATAATGTCACCTCTTGAGGCTTCACTGCTTGAACAAGCATCCGCCTGGCTTAAATTTCACAATATTAAAAGAAACACAAACCAAATTATCAGTTACCAATAAGCCCTTGATAGAAAGATTCAATGAGTTTGTCTGTTTCCAAACTTGTGTGAGAAATCTTGAATATGTACGAGGAAACATATAGAAACGTCTCAGCGCTTTAGTACTATAGAATGCTATTTTTTTCATAGCTGAATTGAAGAATGTGGGTTAAAGTATTGTGCAAAATGTGACCCCCTTCAAAGCCTAATCAATTTTAATTGAAGCTTTTTTACGATCTGACAAAAACAAGTTCTAAATCCAATCATTCATGCGTAGCAGTACACTGCTGGCATAGCTAGAGTCATGCAAAGAATAACTGATCACGGCTAAATTCAAAGCTGTCAGACTGCAACACTTTTGTTTATATGTGCAGCCCCAGAGATACGTAAGGCCTGCCTTTTAATGACTGTAATTATCGACCTGATTTATAACATTTATCACATCCTCGTTTGTGTTTCCGGATGCAGCTAACGTGTAAGACACTGGACACTGTTCCCCTGAATTTCTGACCATCTGGCCACTGCACATCTGTGCTTTTCTTCAAAGGCTGTAAATGAACATTACTGAAAGCGAGATTAATCAAGGTGCCTTTAGACAGCAGGGAGCACAAAAAGACAAACATAAAAACAAAGCACATTTGCATTTATGTAGGCAAACAATGTCTGGCATGATTTTGTAAGATTTCAGGTCTTCCACAATTGGATAGTAATGCCTTCTCAGAGGTAAAGCAAGCTTGAGATTCTTGTAATTCATGCCACTGCATATTGTTCAATGAGAAAGAAACAAGTCTGCAATTTTTATTTGATCTTTTTTTTCCACCTCTCAGAGTTTTATTCTTTCATGATAATATTGTTGTCAGTTGTTCTGTACATTTTGAAAGTTTCTCTGGAAACGAAAACACCTTTGTCAAGACTGATTAACTCGGTCCGTTAAATACTGTCCTGACAGGCAAACTGAGATGACAGGAGACAGGAGGAGACAGGACAGAACTGTGTTGACTTCTAACTCTCTTTGACCCTTGCTAATTGTTCAAGTTCAAGGAACTCATGTTATTGTCTCAGTTTGTTCTCCTCAAAGTTTCTGCAGGGGTCTTGGGAGTTAAAAATCAGCCAACCATAGGAGGTTGAAGCCAAGAGGGATTTATGTCAATGGGATGCAAACTGGGCTCCAACATGGAATACTTCCGTTCAACTCAAACCCACTCTCTGTTTCAAAAAAAAAAAAAAAAAAGCAGTCTATCCCCAATTCCCTCTTTTCTCACCCTCCAGCTTGACCTCTCTCCAGTCACTGTGGCTAATCTTGGCTGGCAGAGGGCCTGTAGGGAGAGAATACTGGAAAGAAGGAAGGTGGAGGGAAAAAAACCGTACATCCCCGAAAAACTTTCCCCGAAACCTGCAGGAGCAACGCCATTCCCGAGAGGTTCTCTTCCTGTGTTCTCTGGAGTGTGTGTGGCTGCTATATGTGTCCTGGTTTGGAAAGGTAGGCAATGAGAGCAACCACCACTCCCACATACACACCGGTGCCTATAGTAATGGAGAGGGCAGCTAGGAACAAGGCGCGTCGGGAGGCGATGTTGGCCAGTGGGAAGTCACCTTTGTGCACCGCCTTGGTGGTCTGGAAAAGAGAAAATGCAAGACAAGATGAAAGTCAGACGCAGATTGGGGTCCTCAAGAGAAAAAACTAATTTTTCAAAAGAACCACAAATACAGAAGCTGTTTATTATATCTGTCTCAGTGTGAAAAAAAAGGAAATGAAATTGGAGGACATCGAACAAGCAGCTCAATGTAACCCAGGAGAGCTTATCATGCATGGCAGAACTGAAAAAAATGGCAATTAGTGTGAAAATGTCAAGGACTTGAGGTTATGGTCATATGAGCTGCTAGCACTGAGTTATAGTGCATTGATACAGCCCACTATAGGCACATATAGATCATCTCTGGAGCTTGTTCTTCCTCTGAAGACTCTTAGAAATGGTTTGGTGCTTCAAAAAGACACGAAGCCACGGCTGCACAAGCTTTCACAACAGAATCAACCAGCCCACTAAATAACATTCACTAATAAAGAATGAGGTACTTATGATTTAATATTGTGTTTTTAACATGGGATAGTTTATTCAAAATGTGCATATAGTGTTATTTCAATAATGTGCTACTAAGTTTAAAACTTAAGTAAAGTATTCATGATTAATAGACAAATTATTTTAAGCTGCACAACAGGCACATTAAGTAGATACGGAGCAACATTAGCATCATTTTGTATCCACCAGGCAAATGTAATTCTAATACTGACTCTCATTTTAGCTCTGTTCATCTGACCACCGACTCTGCAGGGAAGTATCTGGCTCTGGCTTGTGCATTAATTTGAATTTTCTTTTGCAAATAAAAAATAGTAAATACATCATCACTGGAAGTCTCTGTTAATGAACAAGACAAAGTAAGCACAATCCTGCTGAACTGACCTTTATTAATTAGCCATATGTGTAATATCAACTATTTAACCCGTTATAAAAAGGGTACTTGCTTCTTATGCCATCCCATACTACCTAGATAACTTTCATATGAATGCTTTGCTTAGAAATACAACAATGAATAGTGGTTTATCTTGTTTATCCTGGCCATTGTTGGTGTGTTTACAGTGTGGCTTGTACTGGGTATCCTCTTGCCATCTTACTATTTGATTGGACTTGTTTGCCAGGAGGGAAATCGAGAGAAGAGAAACAACTATTTTGATTTGTTGTTTTCATTCACATCACCAAATGCAGGTCAGCACTAAAGCAAAAAGACACACATGCAGTTCATATATATTATTTTTTGCTGATGATTCATTGATGTTAACAGATCAGCAACAGCTGATGAAACTGCAACCGTAGTTTCTTGTTGACTATTGTGCTGCAGCTATGCCAGAATAGTATGAAATGTTGAATCATTTCTAATAACGATGGAACTGATTTGTGATGTGTATGTGAGTGAGAAGGACTTTGCATCAAGGTCAATGCTGGCTACTCCGAAGCCACGGTTTACTCATAAACTCCAGATCTATTCAGTTAGGGATTCAGCTGCTGCACCAGGAAGAGTTTATGTTTCTTATTCATCACTGGGGTCAAGAGGGATTGTGACACTTTCAGCTAGTAAGGTGCAGCATCTGAAGTGATGCTGACTTTTTATGTAACTGCGTATGAACAGAAAACTAAACACTCTCTCTGGGTTGTATGGGCTCTTCACAAACCCATGAACATGTGGATTTCAACTTTGCTCACAGGCTGTCAGACTGTGGATAAAATTAGTTTTCTTTGAAGGATGCCTCTCCTTATTCTTCATAAACGAGTAAGAAGCTCGTAAATCTGGGAGGACTTAGGAATCAAGCCACTGCTTCTCTTCATCAAAAAGACCTGTTTGGGTATGGCACCTGACCCCAATTCTCCTGTCTTTTTATAAAAGTGCTTTATATGGCTAACTGAAGGGAGAGCCTGAGGCAAAAATACACACTGAGACTAAACTCCCAGCCAAAGCACATTCCCCTCAAGGAGATATAACATTTTACACTTTTGGCATTGGGATCCTGACCCAGATGAGCAGCTAGAAAATAATGATTGGACTGATGTTTAACCATTAGGAGGTGAATTTTGATGAACTGAATGCTTCAAATGGGAGTATAACAGTCAGGTAACTCTGCAGTAAAAATCAGGTCCATCCTTATTTAAATATATTTCAAAACAGTAATAACAAACAGATGAAAGACTGCATGTCAAACTTTACCTCCTTTGAAGTTTGCATCATGTAGGGCTGCACCTAATTTAACCTTTTTTCATAAAAATAATATCTATGCACTACCCGCAACATTTTCTTGGTATTTATACAGATACCCCCCCACATTTGTTTTAATTAATACTGGATGCTTACTGATGCCTTTTCATCTATAATTTGTATGTAAAATTGTGAAAAATGCTTTATTATCACCATCTCCATTTAGCTCCATTTATACCACAGTCTAATGGAATTTATCAGCATTTAAAACAGATTCAGACAGATGCAAATGACAAAGTGTGTGTTCAGTTTGTTGTTAGCCCATAATATTGGAATAATAAGACAGGTGGTGGCACATATATTACTGCTAAGCAAAGCAAATGAGATAATTAGTATCTGTCTTTCCTGCATTACTTTAGGAAGCATCACAGCACAATGGCTACTTTTCTAATTTCAAGTGGATTGTTATGTTCATTGTAGTGGATTGAAATGCAAGTTCTTGATTGTGTTGTTTGCATTTCACCATATTAGTGTTGCCTTTAAGATGCACTTAGTGCATCTAAAATGGAGATGTCTTTCAGTTACATATCTCTCATCATCTGTAACTACAGCGCTTTTGTCAACTAAGAACTACATTCTTTAAAATGTGCACTGTGCATCAAAGCACTTCAATAGTGCCAAAAAGACTTTTAGAAGACAATGCTTAATAGTCCAAAACAAAGACAGCTAGATGAGAGCCAAAGAAAGACACAAATGCCTCAAAAGGTTAGGAGGCAAATATACAGTATACAAAGGACATGTATTCAAGGCAGGGCCTTTAGCTTCCATGCAGTAATTATTGAAACAAAAGCACTATTTTAAAGGTCTTATGGGAAATTAGGTTTGAGTTTTCTTTCAAAAAGACACAGAACACATTTCGTTTTGAGGATGTATTATGCCCCCCAGCAAGGTCTTTAAGTCTCTCCATCATTGGTAGAAAATTGCAGTTGAAGGGCACATGCTTGTCAGTTAATTTCGCCATTGAAAGTATTGGTTGAACACACCTTGATTTATCAGATTTTTTTTCTTTCCTTCACATGAATTGAGGAAGAAAAAGGATTCGGAAGGACTAGATATAATCTAATGTGGACAAAAACAGATGAGGGTAGTCTGTTGAAAGTGTATGTGGGCTTATTCTGTCTCTCAGTGAGCATCAGCTGTGTATAATCTACCTGCCAATGTGCTGATTTTTCACTGAATCCCCTTGAGAAGAAAATGGTTAGAAGCATTAAGGCTTTTTCTCTACAACCTTGACAAAATGATTGAAATGTGGTGTCATAGAAAAAATAGATCTCAGACATTTCAGACTTAGCTGCATTGAGACACATTTTGCGATGTGCGATTGGAAGTCAATTCAGCACCCTCAACAGGTTTTCCTTCCATATAAATAACATGTGAAGCCCTAAATCTCTCCCTTTCTCTTTCCTGTTTTCTGTGTCTGTCTCTCGACCTCCCTCACGCAGACACACATGCTAATACATAAAATGTTCCACAATAATTAGCTCATTCATTTTCATCAATTATGACGAAATGCATGCCGTAAGATAACTTCAGGGGAGTGTTATTTGCATAACCGTGAAAGGAATCGCTGCAGCTTCTCAACCCTCTGTACTTCCAGCGCAGATGTCTCACAGCTGAGAGAAACATTTATCAACATCTCCAAACAAAACCTTCACCCTATTAGTGGCAATAATTGAAACTCAATTTCGCTTCCCAATCAAATGTTCAAAGCTAATTTTCCCCAGACATTCATGGTATTCTAGTCATTACCAGCTGAATCCTGTGCAGCACTGTGTACCATGAAGACATTACAATGAAAGATGCAGTCTTTGGCAAATAGGATACAAATGATTTGAAACAGCACATGATTGCATGTCTGTTTCTCTATGCATGTTCTTTGACGATCGTGCACACACTCAACTCCTGTAAATGAGAAGCCAGCGGCTCCCTGTTTGACTATAGGTCTGACCTTCCATTGGGACAAAAACACTATTGATCTGCTTTCTGCAGACTCTGTTATGGTGGCTAACATGTTTGTTTGTATATGTCCTTAGAGTAAGTGGTGAAGTTGATGATGTGCTATCATTTCTAAACTCAGGGCTGCCAAGTTTTGACTTCAGCTTGGCGTGATGCGGACAGTATAATAGATTTGTGTATATTTCTCGCTTCCCCCCAGGTGGTCTGAATAACTTGCTGCTGCACAGTGCTACTGTCGCGCTGTGCTGCTCTGTCAGTCTCCTCTTTTTCAAGCTGCTACATTATGAATTGTTTTTCATTGTGTGAGAAAATATGTGGTACGAGAGCGTGTGAAAAGTGTAAATTGTGTGTCTCCTAGTCAAAGAATGAGAGTTGGCAGCCTTGTCTACAAGGCCGTAGCCAGGATTTTTCAAATACCGAGGTCAAAAAGAAAACCACATCCCATGTAATAGTTAGAAGTAATCCATGATGTATTTATACCACTTTCTTGCTGTGCATTTCTCAGTCATGGTCACTCTTGTGGTCCAGTTCTTTCTTATCACTTCCAATTTTGCAACTTAAATCAACTCCTATTTCAGTATTCTACAACTTCTATGGTTGTATCTTTAAAAAGTATAACTGCAATATATTATTTTCTTTGTTTGTTCTTAAAATGTGGAATAAAGCACGGCCTGCTGGGAAAGGGAGAAAAGGGCTGGTCCAATGAATGAACACTTTGCAAAATCGGGTCATGTCCAATTCACGAATGTAGACATAAACATATTTCTGGCTATTTTCAAGTCGCAGTTCACTACTACATCTACTGCAGCGAAAATTTTTTCTGAAAGTGAGCACTTAAAAATCTCCAGTAGCCTAATATGCTGTGTATATTTGTGAATTTGTGACGAATCTGCTGACGGAAGCACAACACAGCTGGAGCTGTTCTGTAAGGAAACCAGTTAAATTGGAAACCAGTTGGGACATACTGGGGACCAGTGAAAAAATTCCCGGTGGATTTCAAGGAATCACTCCGCCGCTGGTTATAGCCGACTACTTTTGTTTTGACATGGTAGCAGTATCTGCAAGTACGTGTCGCGTGACGGTCCGTTGATGCAAGGATAATTGTCTCATCGGCTATTTTCACTTCACAACAAAACGAAAAAAATACAGAGGACATGACCTCGGTGTCCTCAATGGTAGCTACGGCCATGCTTGTCTAAACTCTTCTGATTCAGTCTGCTGCCACAGCAAAAAGAAGAATTGTTACATTTCTCACTCCAAAAAACATCATCATCACAAACCTTACAAAAGACTTAAAACGATCAAGATACTGTTTGTTTGTCCAATATAAAGAGCAATGGAAACAGAAAAAACAAACAAAATACCATATTTACGTTCTATTTAAATTAATTTAATTAGTCTAAATTAGTTAACTAATATATAATGCAGTACATTTAAACCATTAAATCCATGATTTTGGTTCAAAGTAAAACTGTGTGAAGATGGTGAGATGGTTGCATGAACTTCTGTTTTTATATGTAAAATTGAACTGATAAGCATCGCACTGACCCAAAGTTGTAGTTTTACTTCTTTTTGGGACCACAGTTTAATTTTCTTAGGCTAGTTAGAAGCTCCTCTGTCCAGACTGCTGCTAATGCAATGCAACTGACACAGTGTAGCTTAGCCTGTTAGCACATGCTACCGCCAATGTTATTGAGGAAAATACTTACAAAAGCTCACAAAGCTGTATCTATTGAGCTGTGTGACAATTAATCAGAGACCACTTCCCAAACAGAGTCAAAATCAACACTCATGCATTGCCTATTGCGAGCATGGACACCTGGCCAATCATAGCGCTTAAATACTACACAGGGCATGTCTTTCCAAGAAAAGCAGGTGGATTTATAATATTGCATGGCAACCTCACTAGCTAGCTTACTCTAACAAAGCTATCACTCATTAGCTGTAGTTCCTGCAATTTTTACCTTGTTTTCTTTCACATTTTTACACATTCCTAATGCATAGCAATTTTTTATACGAAACAAAAAGTAGGCCAGTTACTGCATTTTGGCATTTTTGTGGGGCAGCACAGATCCTACTCTTCTCAGAGTAGTCTGTAAGTTCATACAGATAATCAAATTATAGCCCATGTTCTCCTTAAAACGTACAATGTCCTTGTACTACCTCCTACAGAATTAATTTATTTGGTTTAGGGGCTTCCTAAAATGAGTGAATGAAACAATGACCAGTGAAATGGGTTATTGAGCTATAAAATGAAGCAATCCCAGACTCCCACCATATCTTTTCCTGACAGCTCTTCTGGACTGCACCTTTTAAAGGAGGGAGATTGGCAGAAAAGTCATCCATCCCTAAACACAGCCATCACTTTCCCATAATTACCCAGGAAGAATCAAATTAGCTCCTGACAAGATAATTCACTGACTACCTTCATGTGTCTCGGACTACTCGCTCCCACAGATAAGGGCTAAATGCTCAAGCTTTTGATAAGAATTTATAGTAAAAGGCAGAGTAATTTACTGAAAAGCTCCACAGTTGTCTATCTCTAGCATGTGTGTACATACAATGTGTGTGTTTACATGCGCTTTTGAACATACACAGTTTTTCTGTGTGTGCTCCAATGTGCTCCTAATATTGATGGTGCACTTAAAATAGACAAAATTGATTAGTAGCAAGACAAGAGGAAATCCCTGTGCTCTTTGCTTGACTGACACATCATCATCGGAGTTGTTTCCTACAGAATTGAAAAGAGGGTAAAAGTCCAGTTGGAATCCATTAAACAACCATTATGTGCAGTTTGCCAATGTTACCAGTGAATAATGTAGCCTTGTGATACATTGACAGGACTCCACATGGGTTTGTATTCTTTGCTGAAATTGCTGCTGTCTCTACACTTCAACATACACATTGATTCCTATTGTAAAAAGACCTCTTTGGATTTCTTGTACTATACCTTGAGTGTTTTCTGACAGATTAAATGTGAACAGACACAATGTACAGTATTTGAACCAAAACATGATGTGAGATTCAAATCCTCAACACATTTAAAGTATATGTCATCACCTTTACATACAAAGTAAAGACTGTATCTATGGAAAGGTAGTATTATTTCCAAGCACCTTACCTTTGTTAATATACGATGTTGAATGTCAATCTATTACCCATCAGGGAATTTAACACACAAGCTCTGAATATAAGGAATAATAGTTGAACTGTTGAAGCACTACCCCTGTTTTACTGCTCTGAATTTGTGCATTGAAGCCAGAAAGACAGCTCCTTTTTAGACAAAAGGCAATTAGGGGAACATCGTTTTCAGAGGGAATACACAAGCTATTTAGTATAACGTGTTTATAAAGCTTGGAAACCTACGAGAAACTGATATTTAAAAAAAAAAAAACAGGATCTGTGCAGCAGAGGTCAGAATATCCCGACTTGTAGTCCCTAATGTGCTCCAAAAATGCTGAATCCTGTATTTCCCATAATGCAGTTCAGAAGCCTCTTGCTTTAGACACTCCCCTGATGACACTGTCAAGGTTATTTCTTCAGACATTTTTAGATGGCTTCCTCCAGAACTATAGGAAACATTATACAGACGTAGAACTTCTCACATTAAGTAACCTGAACTTCATGCGTAAAGTTTTTAGTGTGGTTTCATTCACGTCTTGCCACAAATTATATGTTTCAAACATCAAACTATATTGATCTGACAAAGTTGTTAAATGTTTCTGAGAGCACATCACCTGTAATATGTTAGCACACCTATAATTGGGTCTACCATCAATCCCTCTGAAGATCCCACTAGTTCAAATGCACTCTCTCATCTTTTTTATTTTTGAACACTGAGCCTTGAAAGTGATTTATATAATCTTGAAAGGCGGCTTTCAACCTGTTTACAGAGCATCAAGCAGCCATTACAGATTGGCCTTGAGTTATTGATGGGTCGCTCAGTAAAAAATGGCCTTGGATCGGCAGTAAGAGCATCTACTGGCAGTCCGTTTTTTATGTGATAGCCCTTAATCTTTCAATAATGATGAGTCATACATACACCTATGTTCAAGTGTGTTTGTGTGTTCCCATGTCTGCTTATTCATCACAATATGTATGGGTAGATGCACCTGTTTTATGTTAGACCTCTACAAACAGATGCTGCATCATTCATGTGCAATAGACCACAACTTTGGCAGTATATGTATTGCATGCGCTTGTGTTTGTGACCTCACCCCTTGTGAGAAATAAAATGCTGCGATTCCCAAGGGCCAGAAACAGCAGAGCATGGAGAAGATGGCCAGACCCAGGTGGTCTCGTGGAGGGACGACTATGAAGTTGTCCTCACTCTCACTGTCGCTGGAGCAGTCTGTCTGCACAAGGAGGAAGGACAACTCAGGTTAAAACATACACACATTTTGTTACCTGTACATGGACAAAAGGTATAATCCATGAGTAGTAATGTAGCAGCCAACAAACAGATAGGTCCACGTAACTATGAAATACATTCATTCAACAAAACTTATACAATCAACAATTAATGATCAATTCCAACTTCCACTTTCTCACATGACCTGTTGGTTTTTGTTTTGTCTTCAAATCTGTTGGGTGAGTTTGCCCATTTGCTTCATTCAGGCGGGTGTTAAAGCTGTCAACAGTGCCTATCAGTCAATCAGTAATAAGTAAACTAAAGACAGAACATCCTTTTTCTGAAAGTGTGGGTTGAGTTTTATCAGGAGTTCCAGGAATTCCAAAAAGGGGAGCGACTTCAGTGTGGAAATGTTTTGGTTACAAAAGATCAGATGTACAATAAACATATAATAAAAATAAATAAAAGTGCAGAAGACTGTAACAACAAAAGGGGGCAATAAAACAAATCTATTTCACCACTTCAAGCAGAAGCACGCAGCTGAGTACAAGGTGGGCCAAATATCCTGCCAGAATTATTTCATCATGTCTTCGAAAATATCATTATCCGAGAAATACCCTGAAATATTGTGATATTTTAGGACCATATAGCCCACCCTTAATGTGCACACAGAGTGGTAGATTGAAGCCACTTTCAAAAAAAGTTTTCCTTTGTACGGTACAACAACGTGAACATAGGTAGAGGACATTTTCTAGTCGACTGGGCGAAGGAAAGAATCTGCATGCACCGGAAAAGCAAAAAGGCATTTGTGTAATGGGAAACAAAACATCGACGAGTCACAGCGTGCAGGATCATTTTCTTCCACGTAATGCCACAGCTCGTATTCATGGACTTTTTGTGATGGCCCATTAGTTTCTCATTAGCTTTGAGATATGCAAATTCATTTTGGCATCTAAACAACAGATGGCCTTAAAAAAAAGCTACGGTTGAAAGTACTATTCATTTCTAATGTGAAATAGTTATGAATCAAATACTCCTCCTCCCCAAAGCTTTATGAAACTATTTCACGCTCTGTGCAACATTCCTCACATAGAACAGAAACGCCCTCAGCAAAAGAGAATAGACATACATCTGCATACTGTTTAGATGGTAACAGATTCTCAGTCCACAGTAGAAAATGCCACTGTGCTTTACAATTTCAAATTTGTTTGTTATGACTGCATCTAGCTTAACAACCTATAACATCAATACACATTTAGAGTACTGTATACTGCATCCTCCCTACCATAAAAAGGAAGGCTAAGAACAGAGAGTTATTCTCTACAGTGCCTCTAATAGAAAAAAATAAATCAGAGATTGAGGCCACGGTTTCTGTATGAGGCATTAAGCTGCTTCCTTCACACATCATCTTGTTTGAAGGATGATCCAGCATGAGGGTGGAACATAAAAAATAAATGAAAAAGAAAAAAATCAAGACTTACAATATATTGTTGTGCCAAAGAAAGTTGAGTGTGAGTTTAATATTACAATTAACATTTCAACCACAGAGATAATGCTGAAATGTCAAATCATCACATTCTGACAAATAAAATGTCCCCAAATATCTTTAGGCTTTTCCTGCATTTTCACTGAGCAATCGGACATCTTGTCACAATGTAATCCTTATTGTTATGAGTATTTTTTGTGGGTTTATAACTGTTAATCCCTCCATTTATTTTGTGGTTTTTGGTGTACATATTCAATTTGAATACAGCTTTTCCCCCACACCATAATTTGATATCTTACCAAGGTAAGATGTAGCACCACTTTCTATACTGTATTTGGAGTCTTCCAGCCAAGTTGGATCTCACCCTGATGTGTGGTGTGTTGGCCTCAGGCTTGCTTTGGCCGTGTCAATGTTAGACAGAGCGGTTGGTTTTTCTGGAGCTGGTGTTGTTGCTCTAAAAACAAACACTTTCGCCTTACATGTGTGCCGCAAAATCCCAACAAGCTAACAAGCTCAGTAACATGAAAGTACAGATAGTCTGATATTAAAATGAGTCTTTATTGCTCTAAACTGGACTTGAATTTTGAGTAATACATTTAACTTGAATTTAAAGCTGCATTTTTGGAAAACTGCTACCGGAAGGAATTATAACTAAGTACAATTTTGTGGAGGACAATTTTGAATAAATAGGGGCAATACAGACTACTCTCTTAAAAAACCTAATTTTGTTATGTATGAGTGTTTTAGTACAATAAGTAGTAGTTCCAATTACTGGTGTTTGCCTTGTATTACATATTAAATCACTGCAACTAAGTGACAGTGTTAGGAATGTATTTCCTTTGGGAGTGTGAAACAGTTTCCAATTTATTTTTAAATATATGCGTCTCTTATAGTCATGTTGCCTGATTGATGATGGGTATTAGTGGGTGGGTGGTGGAGATTTGTGGGGCCCTGCCCACTAATGGTAGGGTGATTAATTTACTCCAAAAATAGATTCTATGGAAATCAAAACAAGTATATTAATCTCAAAAAGTGACAGAGCAAGCAAAACATTCAAATGCAGATAATGCCGTTGTGTCATCAAGCTGTACTTATGAACCTGTTAAAAGCTGTGAACACAGGCCCCCGCTGTGATGATCAAAATATTTTTTTTGCATTCTCTTCATAACACAACACTGAGGGGAAAAAAGGTCATAATACATGAGCATAATGCAGCCTACATTCTGCATAATGTCTTTCTGCCTTCATGGCCTTAAGCAAGCACTATAGAGCAATCTCTGCAGAGCCAGGCCCGCTCTGCTGTGCATTAGAGCTCACTGACAATATCTGCACAGCCTTCTGGCTGTTTGAAGAATGAAAACACACATCATCCAGGGATCCTGGCTGTTTGGTTGGCTTAGGCTACCAAGAAAGAGAGAAAGAGAAGTTTGAGAGGCAGAGAAGGTCAGTAAAACTAGTGAATGATGAGATTGTTGCTATAGAGTCAGTCTGGACCTGCAGACAGGTTTGCATGTACAGGAAGCTACAAGCAAACCTGTCTGAGTGCAGGCAAGTCATTATTCATGAATATTTCAAATGGTTATAGATCCAAAGCAGAAGGCAATAGGCCACCAATCCCTCTGCAAAGCATGGTGCAATTCCCAGAAGGTGATTATTATTAACATTATTTTTTAATATTCCTAGAAATTCATGCATGAACTCAGTTAACCTTGCGAGGCAGCTGGATTCACGAGATTAGGATATAATGCGAGAATCAGTCTTCATCAGTCAGACTTCAAGTTATGCATGAGCCTCTGCTGGTTCTGACCAATCAGCATCCTATGAAGATTCTCTTATGATCTCCCTGTGGTAGACGTTGACAGACAGATGGTTCATCCAATCACCTGCCAAATATTTTTTGAAAGTGCGTGCCCTTTTCCAAACAGTTTCCAAGGACAACTTCTCAGATGGTTCAAACCATCTGTTGCATTAGGTTAAATCTCAATAACCTGTGCACTAAAAGTCACAGGTCACAAAGCCACTCAGTCACTGACAGGCTTTGGATTTACTGACAAGCTGAATTTCTTTTTAAGTAAACAGAATTGTGTTTACCAATTTTCTACCAAACTTTTAATGAGCATGTGCATGTGTCTCTGTGTGTGTGTATTATCAATCATTCACCACATTCCCTATAGCAGAGAGGCCTAATGACTATGCATGCCAGTGCTGCTAGCTGTGCTCAGATATGTCATGTGGGGCGTAAATCCTGTCAACATGAGGCAACAGGCTGACAGGTAACAAAGAACTAATGGATGGTTTCACCATTCTGCCATGACAGCATAACCAGGATGAGGGCTTGTATAATTTATTTTGTTGCCAAATTGCTTCAGCATACAGGAAATGCGCCCCTGTCCACTCTCCTACCCTGTTCTCCACTCTCCCAGCCTTTGTTTTTTTTTTTTTTTTTTCCAGATATTATGTCAGGTACTTTAAATGTCTCCTGTGTGTACTTGGCAAGAAGGTAATGACATGAAAATGGCATTAGGGTGAATATGAATTTTAATGTTTCTTTTAATTGAACTATGCTGTACAAAGTGTCTCACGGGTTGTCACAGCATTTATTTAATTTTCTTTTTGTGTGTGCAGCGCTAACACAGTACGAGGCATGTCTACAGAACTAAATAATTTAAAAATGCTTTGTGCTCAGTCTACATATGGTGGTTGGAGAAATGAACCTGAGTAAGTCGAAGTCAGACAATTGATAGAGCACTGTAAGAGCAAATTTTCTGAACATATTGTAACTTTTTAGGCTACATTCGGGTTTAAAAGAACCCTGCATACAATCCTGGGGCCTCAATTGTAACTGTTGCGCACAAACAAAATGGGGCTTGAAAGACACGTCCCACGAAAAAGAGAGATTTATAACAAACTTGATGAGAGAATGTGCGTACCTGTTCGGAAAACTCATTTGTATGAACATTTTTGAGACGGAAGAAACCCCGTGGTGCAGATGGCTTTATGATGAACTGAATCTAGATCATATTATGATTTGTCTCACACATTTAATTTAACTTAATAGCAAACATTAATTATAAATTCACTTTATCATAAACATTCAACATAGCACTGTTGCATGTGTTTCTGCTTGTAGCAAGCCATACTTATTTCCTAAGCACCTTTCAATTTTAAAAGATACAAGCCAACTCAGATCTTAACCAATTACATCTGTAATTTATTATTAAACTATTATTGAAACCCTTCCGCACCATCGCACAGGAGAGGGCCTGACTGTATGGCACTCACACTTGGTTGGTCATTTGTGGAGCAGCACAGTGCTGCTGAGATGCTGGGATGTGGTGGCAGGATTTTCCCGACATTATCCCTGAATATACTGATTCCTTTTCACCACATTAATTTATCATCAAAGAAATACGAGATTACATGAAATGTCATTTAAGAATTGGAGAACAGAGTGGCAGATTTTTAATAAAATCTTAAATACTGTGCAGATATCACCAAGTACAATTGTAATTAGTTTTTATGTAGTCTTAAAAAATTGCATCAGTAAACACAACTGTGCTGTCAGGCTCACGGAGCGCTTTGGACACACACTGACACACTGCCTAATCTTCACCACCTGTACTGTTATACGGAGCGTGCAAATTAGAGAAACACCTGCAAGCTGGGTTTTGGAGTTAAATACTGTGTCTTGAGTGTATAGTTTCATTAGTCACGCACGTCTTTAAATAGGTGCTTAACAAATGCCAAGCAGTGAGCTTCGGTGTCCCCAGTCCTTACCCTGACATTGCAGCAATGCGTTTCTTGCCATGCCTACACTTTGTTTAATTTTGTAGATTGCTTCGTTTGTTGCACCCAGTGTATAAACAGCCACTGCTGCCACCAGCTTCTCAAACTTTCCTCTGTTTTTCACACTGTTGCCATTTTCCATTGGAACAACATGTACATCAATTCATGAAGGCTTTTATATTGACCATTTATGGTTAAGTGTGGCAGTATAGGGGGTGGAGTATGAGGTTCATCAGCATTCGGACATGTTCAAGTTGATTGTGATTTATAAAGGGGAAAACAAGTTTTATAAATGTCATTAATTTTTGGCAGATTCCATTTTTGACTTTTGTGCACATAAACACTTTTGGTATGGACTCTACACACTGGTTTATGAATGAGGCTCCTGATGTCTTGACTTAATAATGCCAATTTATTTATTTTCCTTTTTACATAAAATAGTAATGAAAATGTTTTTGAGGACACTGTCCTTGGCCACATATCAAAATGAAACAATCAGTTTTCTTTACAAATATTTCCTTGATATAGTTTTGAATGCAGATTCATGTTGTCAGGGATGAGTTTGGGAGTTACATGCCAAATTTCTACAAGAAAAAATGTCCTTTCACATTGCCATGTAATACAATAAATCCAACAAAGTCAGAGAGTCCATAAAAACAGTACAATCAAAGGTTGTATGCTGGGGGAAAAACTGCTTTTAGATCTGAGGAAGGCAACTGCTTAAATGTAAGAAAAAGGACTGTCAGGAAAGAACACTGACCATACTGAACCAAATGAAAGCAACCACAAAAATTAATGTTATCTTTTCAACCATTTTACAAAGCAACAGTCAGCGGTTCAGATTACACACATTTATTGCTTTACACAAAGGTATAGTGGGTGGTCTGGATCCAGAGAGAACCTACTTCACAACCAAAGGGAATTCAATTACTTGGCTGAATGCATAAGCAAAGTTAATGAGTGAATGACATTAAAGTTGCAATACTGCACAAAATCTCATTTTCAGCATATTTCCAAACCTGATATATGAGAAATGAAAAATAAAAAAAAATAAAAAATCTTGCGAACATCTCTTGCATTTGCATCTGTGTCCAAACCATGAGAAACAGAGGAAGAAGTCAGAAGTCATTATGACTGGTGGTCCTTTAATAGTCTCTTCTCCTTTAATTACATTTCAACAAAAGACTGTGCATGTTCGCTTAGCACAAGAGTCAACAGAGTCATCTGGCCTCCATGTCTGCCATAAGGCCTAATGCTTCCTGCATCCTAATGCTGCATCAGTGCAACACATTCACCTGGTCTGTACCCCTGCTCCAGATGGCCATGTTAAGTTATGCGGGGGCAGGAGCCCATGGCCCCAGATGTGACTAGGGAGTTGTCTTAAGGGTTTATAATTTATCAGGCACTTAGATAGAGTGCTACCAAAGGGGTCAGCTGGTAAAAAGAAATACAAGCTTTACCGTGCTGTTAATAAGACCTTGTGATTTATACAGTGACTGAGCTCAGCAGCCCTATGAGGTCCAACACACTCAGGAACCTCAAAGGGACTCTCAGTCACAGAGTGCAGGATCACAACAGCTTCATCATGACGCAGTCCTCTCAAACATGTATTAGAGTCGTTGGGGGAAAATGCTCTATCTGTTTGTTTGTTTTTGTTTTGTTTTTTCCCCCCAATTACCCTGCGGCCTCTTGTTGACAGCTGTGCAGTTTCAGATGGTGTAATCAGACTACAATAGGGAAACACTACACATCACGTTTAGTATTCACATCGTGCTCTGTGAGCACAATGAGCTGCACATTCAATACTATTTCAAGAAGCAAAGTAATCAGTCAACGAATCAACGAATTCTTGGGGCCAAAATACTATTCTATGTATATTCTATGTTATTTTACAAACATTTGTTCTTTGTAAATAGTAGAAAAGGTTTTTGTCTCTTTTATAATCCACATAAGGTCAACCCAGAGATCAGGTTAAAAAATCATTAAACTCAATACATTAATAATAATAATAATAATAATAATAATAATAATAATAATAATAATAATAATAATAATAATAATAATGCATTTTATTTAAAGGCGCCTTTCAAAGCACTCAAGGACACCTTACAAGGCACATATAACACAACAGTACATCAAACAATATAAATCAGGTAACATTTAGTGCAAAGATAAAGAATAAATATGAATGTGACTACAAAGTGCATTTGTACAATAAATAAACAAGAACGTGATTGCATAGTCAGTGTGAGACAGAGTATGCCACTCTGAATAGGTGCGTTTTCAGGCGGGATTTAAAGGTGGAGACAGAGTCAGAAGGGCAAAATGTCTGGTGGGAGAGAGTTCCAAAGGCGGGGGGCAGATCGGCTGAAGGCTCTTGACCCCATGGTAATTAAGTTACAACGTCAAATAAAACATATTGGTTGCAGAATCAAATGCATCGAATGCAGATCAAACACAGCAAACAAGGAGCAACATCATGCAATATGCAATAAAAAGCAGCTTAACTAATAGTTGACCTAAAAGCTGCAGTAAAGAATGAGACTGGATTAAATGACTGGATCTAAATATTAGTAAAATCTAAAATTTTGGCATAAAACATGTTCATGCAATCATCCCTCCACATAGCAAACCCAAAGATCCAAAATCCAAATATTTCAACAACAGCGTTCATGTTGTGTCCTCTGATGGTGACTGAGATTGCCGCTGCTTTAGAGTGAAGTGGCTGACATCTATAATTTAGCAGGTAATTGATCAGTCTTTGCCTGTACCTGTTTGATGGGATATGAAAAGGCTGTATTTCATATTCACACTCAATGACAAGGTGTCAAATCAGACCCGCTAGTCTAACAGAGAGACACAGTATATAGTTCATGACTGAGAACTCCCACGATACTGTAACACTGCAAGGAGAGCATTATTCTTAGTTTATTTTTTGAATTTAAAAAAAGTCTAAATTCAACACTGGTGGACAATTGTTATATGTCTGTCCCCTAAAAAACTGCTCAGATTTGTAACATGTAATGCCCCGAAGGGCTGACATTACTCAAAACTCAGTGCATTATAGAAGCCTCTTTCTCATTATTCACTTTTTAATACTCTGAACTGCCATTGACGCAAGGATTAAAGGTGCACCAGTGATGTTTGGCAGGAAGACAATACGGTGCTGCTTTATTCATCTTTCAGAAAATGTATTCCAAACCAAGAATGAGGAGATTCTTCTATTTCCTACTAATAATTAAATGTTAGAAACATGTCTCACATACATAATTTTCTTTATATAGACTGTTGGGTCAGTTATTCAGACAGCTATTCTGGCAATCAAATTTAAAACAAAGTCTATATTGGTAAAAAATCTGCAGATAAAAAAAAGGATGTAGTTTCATAAAAGTCCTGCAGCTTTATTTTGGATTTTGTGACATTTTATTTATGACATGTTGTGAGTGGTGGTCAAATTGTGTTTTCATAACACACATCCCAGAATCCCATTCAACACACTGTGTATAGTATTACTTATGGTCTGGCATAGCAACCAGTTGCTGAAAAAATGGCGACACGCAGCAGCAGCTCTCGTGTACTCTGTGGCTTTTAACCTGTTTTTGTTGTTTTTGTCGTTACTAACACAAATTCACATTTTTAAGTTGATCTACAAGTGATAAGTTGCAACTATGCCTCACCTCAGTTTCATGGACCTTGCTGTCCTCTGGATACTTTTATTCTACTATGTGCAGACTCTGTGAGAACAGTGAACCTCTCCAGTATGGCCGGGAGTTTCTCCTACTCCTTCGCGGCTCCGGAGTGGGTGCCGTGGACTCCTCTGCAGTCCTTCCCACGGAGATCATCCGGCAGGATCATTCAGGGGACCAGAGGTGGTCATCCAAGCTGACAGGCATGAGGAAAAGGGGGAGATGCGGTGGTGTTCGCCAGCGCCTTAAAAGACAGGGTCTTTGCCGTATCCCCCTGCCAACCATTATGCTTGCCATTGTCCAATCCCTCCGAAACAAGGTGGATGAGCTTCAAGCCAACGTCAAGTTTCTGGAGGAGTATAAAAGTGCTTGCCTCTTCGCTATCACAGAAAGCTGGCCGAAGGATCACGACCCACAGTCCGATCTGGAAATCGATGGCTTTGGGGAGCCCTTTCGCCTGGATAGAGACCCAATAGAGACGGGCAAGTCACTTGGGGGTGGCTTGGCTCTCTATGTTAATCGGAAATGGTGTGGAAATGTGATTGTTATAGAGAGTCTTTGTGCCCTTGACATTGAACTTCTCTCTGTTTCGCCTAGACCCTTTTATTTGCCAAGGGAATTCACTCAGATATTTGTCACACTGGTATATATTCACCCTAAAGCTAATGTGGACATTGCTACTCGAGCTATCACTCGCGTAGTACAACGGCTACAAGCTATATCACCAGACGCACCGAACTTTTTCATGGGTGATTTTAATAACTGCAAACCAGGGAAATCTCTGGGAAACTTTTTCAAGATGGTGTCTGACTATGTGAAGGGTTAATTATTCATAAATAATCAATCTCCATCTTTCCGAACAATAAGCCATGGGTCTCAAAATCAGTAAAAAACGCTATTAATAAAAGAGACATCAGTTTTTATTCAGGTGATATGGACACATATAATGAGCTATGGAAGCAGGTCAGGAAAGAATTAAAACTTTCCAAACTGTGATATAAGGATAAGGTGGAGAACTTGTTTAGCACTGGCAGCTCATGCCCTGCATGGGAGGGGTGAAATCCTTGCTGGGGATGCAGTCTAAAAAGTGTAACATCTCCTTAAATGACAAAACCGACTATGATCTGGCAAATGAATTGAATATACATTCAAACCGTTTCAATGTCCATGATTTTAGCCATGAACTGTCTGTGTTTAGAGCAGATCAGCGCAGTCCATGTTGATAAGGGGAGGGTACAGAGACTGTTTCGGGGTGTTAAGGAGAGGAAAAGTCCAGGTCCTGATGGAATTGGAGGTCGGGTCCTGATGAACTGCGCCAAACAGCTGGCAGATATCTTCAGCTTCATCTTCTCCTTGTCACTCCAGCTCCACAGAGTCCCCCGCCTGTGGAAGGACTCGATTATTGTCCCTGTGCCCAAAAATAACTGCACTAAGACTTTGAATGACTTTAGACCCGTGGCACTTACGTCCCTGGTAATGAAGTCCTTTGAGAGGATTGTGAAAGATGATCTAATGGACACTGTTCAGGCAAACTTGGATCCTCTTCAGTTTGCGTATCGGCCGGGGTGGTGGGGTTGATGATGCAACAATCACCCTTATTAATACGATAACGTCACACTTAGATGGTGCTAAAAACTTTGTCCGTCTGCTCTTCATTGATTTTACATCCGCCTTTGACTGTATTCAGCCCCATATTTTAGCCAAGCATCTTTTAAGGGATAATGTCAATATTTATGTCTGATTTACTGGTTGTTGGATTTTGTAACTGTCAGGTCGCAACGTGTCAAGGTCAATGGCGTTTTGTCTGACGCTCTTTTCTCCTCCACCGGCTCACCTCAGGGATGCGTTCTCTTGCCACTCTGTCAGAGTTCACATGAGAAGCGTCATATTATAAAGTTCGCCGATGATTCAGAGATCGTGTCCCTCCTTAATCATGACGACCCTGTGCCTGGCCCCGTAGTGGAGGAATTCATTCAGTGGTGCAAGTCGTCTTTCCTTATCATTAATGTTTCCAAAACTAAGGAAATGATGATTGATTTTAGGAAGTCCAGTGCAGCCACCACTCCCCTGTCGGTCAATGACCAAGCTGTAGAGAGGGTCCAGCAATACAAATACCTCGGTACAGTGATTGACGACAGGCTGTCCCTTGAACATCAGGTTGAAGCCGCGTGCAAAAAAGCCAATCAGCGCATGTACTTGTTTTCGCAAGCTCAGGAACTTGAACATGTTTTATTCCTGTTTTATAGAATCTGTTCTTACATTTGCTTTTATCTGCTGGTTCGAGTCAATTAACTTGAAAAACCGCAACAGACTTCAGGGCATTGTCAATGTGTGTAGTAAAATCGCTGGTACTCCACTGACAGACATCTCCCTTTTGCACAAAACTAGGTCCCTGAGGAAAGCAAATCAAATCTTGTCCGACCCCAGTCATCCCTTGGCAATTCAAACTGCTCCCATCCGGACGCAGATTTTGTATGCCCAGATGTAGGACAGGCAGATTCAAAAATTCCTGGGTTCCAGCGGCCATTGGCCTTTTAAATAACGGATGATTCTTAGCCATCTTAAGCCATTTTAAGGTGGATTGTACTTTTGTGGATAGTTTATTTTTAATTGTAACTGTAATTGTCATTGTCATTTCTATTGTTTTGCTGATGGCTGCACCACAAAAACCCCTCGGGGACAATAAGGATATCTTGAACTTGAACTTGAAGGCGGCAAGCTGCTGAAAGCTTCTGGTCCTCAAGGTCTGAAAATGTAAGTTAATGACCCTTCTTCTCACTTATATTTTACTTTCTCTATTTAAACATTTTCCTGATGTGTTAATGGCTAGTTTAAAAACTTCTTCAATTCAGCGTGATGTTCATTTAGTAAAATAGAGTAAAATTGAAGGGCATGGCTATGTTGTGATTGTCAAGTCGCTGCCACAACGAAAGTGTTGGTTATGTTCGTTACATACCGCAACCCCAGATTAGAATAAGGGTAGCTCAGGTGTAGCTGTTGCTCTTTTAGTGTGTTTTCAGTTTATGAAAGTTAATTGTAACATTTTGGTTGCCTTGTTCAACATTCAGTACATTTTACATTTTGGCTTAAGCCTGTTTTTTGCTAGCCAACATTAGCATTAGCATTTGCGTTATCACAGTCAACTATAGACTGTAAATGCACTGTGATAACCAGGCTAGCAGCTAGCGCAAGGGTCAGATTTCCTCTCTCGTCCAAATATGGTCAAAATGCTAAACTCCATCCCAACTCTCCCGGAACTTCCGGGAGTCTCCTGCATATTAATAGTGGTTCCCTGACGCCCGCAAATTAGATACAATATCCCGGAATCTGGAACGAGCAAGCAAGAATGTGCGCTATGTCCTTTTAATGATTTTAAAGCAAATCATTATTTTATGCTGCAACCTTATATTTAATGCTCTATTATAGTATTTTATTTCTCTCTCTTTCTATGTTTCTGTACTTTGTTTTATTATTAGTGTGTGTGTGTGTGTGTGTGGGGGGGGGGGGGGGGGGGGGGGGGGTATGTATGTTTTTACTATAATTGGGTTTTATTTTTATTTCTCAAATTCCATGTTTTTTTTTGTTTTGTTTTTTCAATTTTTTCTGTTAAATGTTTGTTTTATGTAAAGCACACATACACATTGAGATGCCACTGTGTATGAAATGCGCTATATAAATAAAACTGCCTTGCCTTGCCTTGCCTAGAGAGTGATGCGTGTGTGTTTGTGTGACTATCAATGTAGTGCGTCTGAGACCAAAGCATCCAGATAGCTCTGTGTTGCTGCTTAGTAGACTAATTTTAAGGAGGTAGTTGGGCTTTTTTTGGGGGAAAAACCCATCACAAAACTATTATTTAAAGCATTACAACATGGATCTTTAAGCACAGTTCTTTGATCAATCCATTTAGGGTTTAGGGAGAGAAGGGACAATGGTCGTCATTTGAAGGACATATTTGCCAAAGATCTTCGGAACAAGTACATGTTGAATGTTGAAGTAAACAATGTTTGAAGTTAAAGGACTTATTTATGAAAGTAACTTTCCTGAATTAATTAATTTTATGAGTAGTTTTAATAATTACATTAATTATTCTCAATTATCAGAACTCCTCAAGGGCAAGTCTGTTTCATTTTCTCCTTCTATTGGACCCAGCCCCCTCACTTTGCAAGAGGCCATTTGCATGACGTATGGTGCTATGTATTACTACGTGCCAAGGGGAAGTGAAGGAGGGCACATGAAATGATTATTGAAATGCACTGAATCAGACTGAATGGCCCTTTCATTACCGCTGCATCCCAGTGAGCAGTAGGGATATGAGCACACTGCCAAGTGAGTTTGGTTGGCATGCCTACACTGGGTGAGTCTCGTCATCTTGTGTTGGACAGCACATCACAGGCTGTTATGATGGAGTGATACTGTAGGACTTTTGGTGTTAATGTAGTTATTTCTGCACAACAACTGTCTTCATTAGCAGCATTAGCATAGAGAAGAATTTCAGTGCTTGCTGAAAAAGCTTGCAAAGATACATCATCAGCTTGTGACGGTGACAAATGCCAAAACTGTGTTGTACTTTTAAAGATATTACAATTTTAAGATCCTTTACATCATTTCAATAGTACCAGCAGAGTCAAGGACAGTTGCAGGCAGAGAGTTTCTTTTATTTAAAAAGCAGCTTTTCCCCCAAAATGAAACCATTATCCCTCACTGAAATTAAAATTTAGAGAATAATATGTCATTTTATGTATAATATGTAATTTTGGTGGAGTTCCCACCAAGGCTGCTTGTGGATAATCGTTGACATTTCAGACATGACTGAATATATAAAAGTAAATTTAATATGAGCGCCAGTGAAATGTTGGGATTTCACTGCCAGAAAAAAATAATCTAATTATACATTTGAATCTTTTTTTTGGTTTGAGAACAGACAGAATTGAATACCTACCCTTCAATTGAAGGCAGTCTTTGTGCTTGTTTAGTTTGATTAGATGTTTGAGTTTGTTTTAAATGCTTGATGTCATACCTGCAATTTATATGATCCAGACACCACAGTAAAAGGACATATTTCTTCTTTTTACAGCATTTATTCAGCAATGAAGTGATATCTTTTGACATGTCATAATTTCCATTACGTTTCCAGAGCCACAGGATGCAGCTCAGAGACACACATCAAACCATGGGATAAATATCCCCAGTTAACAGAGGGGTGCCAGCTTTCAAAATCCATTGGACAAACCCGCTTACAGCTGAATTGAAATGATCCAAGAGATCGGTTTGTCATTTACTGCTAAATGAGAAATGGGATATCTCTGAAAGATTTCACTATAATATATGACACAAGCTCATGTTGAGTGTTGGAACCTTCAGAAAAGGAACAATATGTGTGCACTGAACTGGAGCATGACTGCATTTTAGATTTAATGAAGGCATAAGTGCTCATGTCTCCTTCCAATCAAACCTGGTTTGATCTAAAATGCTGCAGAGGTGAAGCAGAGGGCAGTAGGAAATATATTTATTCTAAAACTGATCTCTCTATTGATTTCCCACACAGGGCCATAATTTTAATGCTGGAGAAGATGCAAAAAAGTGTAAAATCAGAACAGCTGAGAGGAGGCCATATTATTTAAATGTTTCACATGGGCAGGACTACCACATGTTCAAATTATGTGAATATAAAATGTACTGATAAATGCAAATTTCATGCACTGAGGATAGTGTAACAGATGGCAGACAAATAGAAATGGTAGGTCTTATCCCTAGCTCAAGTGCTGTTTTTTATTCAGGTGGAAATACATGAAAATTTTAATGGACAAAGATATCCAGGGACAGCACAGCTGAGGAGCACTGTCCTTGAGGTTATAATCCTTAAATATATTCTGCCATAGCCACTAAATGTATTTCCAGACATTTACCTCTATATAGAATTTTGGATTGTTCAGTAAACATTTCATGCATTTAGTGGAAAGAATTTGAAAGACAAAACGCTTAAGAATATCGCATATAATTTGTGAACAACTATATCTACAGCAATTTACAGTGTAAAGAACATGAGCTGCCATCGTCATTTTCTTTTGTATTTCCTGCTCAAAGTGTGTTTTCTGCCCCACTCATCAATAAAAGTGTAATTTTGAACAGAACTCTGGGACTTAGCATTACTACTAGTAATCACAGGTGTTGCAAAATCAATCAGAAGGGAAGTCTTAAGGATCATCACCCTCAAGTGAGCTACCAACAAAAATGTCTTTGTGACATTGAGAAAACAGCACTGGAGCCAGGCTAAGAACAAGCCAGTTCCTGCAGGTTCGTCCACACTACTTTGATCTGGAATCTGAGTGAGCCACCATTACTTGCAGGGATGATTAGTTTAAACTAATGCTCAGACTTTGGCCTGTCTTGTTCTATCACCTTATATTTGTTATACATGTTGTAAATTTGTGAGGTGAGTACAGGTACAGAATATAGAAGATCTACTGAACACAGCACAGAAGAACTAGTCAATAGTGACGAGCCTCCCAACCTGTCATAGTTTACCACTGAGCTTCAGTATGCTGTGCACTTGCTAACACTGTCTCTCCTGCTGAGAACAGTTTCAGGCCATGGCCATACTAAGTGATAATAAATCTGAAAACACTATATATTGTGAAAATCTCCACATTGGCGTATTAAGATCAGGCTTCTGTTGTCAGACAACAAACAAGAACAAAGTAATGATTTGACCACGACACATACCTGTTAGCCTACAGTAATACCAGAACTGCAGCACTGAGAATATTGATCAGATCACTGTTTCATGCTTGCAAAATCTGACAGCATAAATTTGAACACAGGTTTACTTCAGGTCTGCTATGCTTGCATTTAAAATGATGGATCACAGTGGGGACAAGAGCCGGCTTATGTAATTTGTCCAAAACATGGATGCTTTTTCAAATAGTCACCTGCCATTGAGCAGGGAGACAAGGAAGGAGGCATGAGACAGAGGGAGGTCCTCTTTGCAAACCTCCAGTACTTACTGTCCACTTGTGGAAGCTGGAACTGATAAGAAGATGGGTGCGATTTTCTTGGTTATCCAGCAACATGGATAGACTCTGCCTTTGTGAATGCTTTGTTGGTCTCTGAAAGCATATTCTCTTTTCTTTAATCTTCTATGTGGAGGTCAGTGTGCAGAATTGCGACCTTGCAGCTGGGAGCGTTTCAGTGCTGCGCTTAGGTAGAGCTACTTCATGTCTGCTTACTAACTGCACCATTATATTTCCAATACTTTGCTCAAAGAGAATAACAATAAGTTAATGAAAAAGAGGAAGTGAGCGGCTAAAGGTGGTGGTACTTGAGAATATACAAACATATTGTACGTCTCTTATGATTCAAAGTAATAAGAGGAAAAACTAATAAAGGGAACAATCATATGGGGACGTAAGACACTTGACAGCAAGCATACATTGAGTAGACACAATTTCGTTGATTGTCAATATGAACTGATAATAGGATGTCTTGGTTTGTTTGTTTTAAATATGCAGCTAGTCCTGAACTCTAAATGTGTTTTTAGGAAACAATGTGAGGTTAAATCCAAATGGGAATGCACATTTTTTGGATTAATACCATTAACCAGTATAGTACATTAGAAGTTGGGATGAAGGGTGGGGAAATTAAAACAACATACATCTATGAAATGAAATGTATCTCTTTACTGATCCTCTGCAGAGACTATCTGATATTTACCCATACACTTTGATAATTGGAGAGTTTATTCTTTATTTAATATATCTACTTAAAATAAAACACTGTAATCCACTGCAGTAGTTTCTCTCTTTTTTCTATGTATGACGAGTTCCTACAACACCTTTCTTTTAAAAACTGCAAGTTAACGGGAAACCACCTCCAGCCGCCTGGAGTTAATAACCTTTTTATAAATTGGTGAGGTTTTGCAGTTCATTATTTTACATCATTTCCCACATTGTCTGCAACACCTGGTGAGCAGTGGCATTTCCTCAAGCCAAGTATTCCTCCACTTCTTAACTTTAAACTCTTCAATCACAGAAAGCATCTTTGTATCACAGGTATTGTTATGTGATTAGTAATATTGTACTGAATTGACATATTTGTTCTTCTATCAGCCTTTGACATGTTTTTGCTTTAGTTGTTTGCTGAGCTCCTGGAAAGCCACAGCACATAATCAGATTTATTGTCATTATTTTTCTCTCATCTAACTGCAAAGTGCTGATTTTCAGATAGCATGTAATAATATGCTTTTGAAACAGCTTTACTGTTGCACATCGCAGGATTATGATGCTTACGGATTAGAAATTGTATAAGAAGCAGATTCTGTTGAGCATTGATGGTGCATGGAGCATGATGATTGGTGAAAAACATATTTTTTATGGACACTAACTCTTCTCTCTCTGAATCAGCCAAAAGCCACTATACCTTTTCTGATTCTTCTATTAAATCAGTACAACTCACTGAGGAAGAGCTGCATATAAAGAGAACCATATGAAAAAAGTTTTACCCCGCTATGTTGAAGATTGTGAAGAAGGAGCAGGGGTTAAATCTCTGAGATAATTCCCTATTATTTTGTACAGAGGGAACACTATTTTGACGAAAACAGCAGCGCACAACATGCAGTGATAACAACATACACTCTTTAACCTTTGAGATTCATCACCACCCCACACCGTAGTAGCAAATGTTGCTCGGGTGTCATTGCTCTCAAGCTGCCAGTGAATCACAATGCTGCACCAACCCAAATCATTGTCATACTCTACCTAATAATCAAAGCAAAAGCATGAGGTGTCACTGCTGTGCAACAACCACCTTCTTCTTCAAAAGCAGAACTTCCAAACATCTCTTTACACAGCACTGAAAAACTGAACAGTTTAGCTTATACCAGACAACCACATCATCTCTTTGTGAAAAAATAATTCAGGAAAAAAACAGTATTCTGCACACATGTTATTAAAAACACTTCATAGGAACAATTATAGTTAAGTACAGTGTGTTAAAATACTCAACACATCACATTAATATCAACATCATATTAGGCATTTACTTTAATTGAGTAACAATAATTACTCATACAGTTTAGAAAAAGTCCATGTGACCTCACTTTGAAAAAATAAAAACTGTTTTGTTTGCACCATTCTGTTGCATTTTAGAAATTAAATTAATAACCAATTATAATTAATTATAACATTTTAGAATTGAACTTCATATTTCATAATAACAGCCTAAAAAAACATGTAAATATCACATTTACTTTACTTTTAACAAAAGATCCAAACATGTAATTCTAACTAAACTAAACAAACCTGCCTCTGCACACAGGGGTTTAAGTTTTTCAGCAATTGTGATCAAACTTTAATTTCAGAGTGGTTAGTTAATGTCATTACAAAACTTTTGACAACTAAACTTTGCCCTCAACCTGTTGTGTTCAACCCCTCAGGAGTAAAAACCAAACAAAATATGTGATGAACTGATAAGTAAGGGAAAACGAATGATGAAAACAAAAAGGGAAAGACTTCCAGAATGAACTGTTCAGTGTTCACGTACATACAGACTCAGGTTATAAAACATGTACATACAAGACGTAACAGAAGCAACAACACTAGCAAGTTTGTGCATATCAGTGAATGAAATTTCTTCTCCCAGGTCTTTACATTGTATCAGACTCTGGGCAGGGCGGTAGAGACCAAACTTTGTGGCATCAGTGGTCTGCTGCTGAGAGGCAACATAATGAGTCCCACTGTGTATTTTCCTCTTTACATCTCAAAACTGTCTGTGAGGCATGATGATTTTTTTTTGTGCTTATTCATTTGTGAACATGAAGCATGTGGAAAAATATGAACAATATTGAATATTTGAACACCTAGGAGGAGTACTTTCTTTTCGTATGCCCAAGATTAATATCTCTTGAGAGACAATAAAGATCAATCAAGATCAAGGAGCTTCCATTCCTTTACCGTAACTTCCATTCTCTTTTGGCTTGCAGGTTATTTGCTTGTTGGCATCTGCACATCAATGTTTTTCTCATCAATTTCTCTGAGTGAAGCTGAGGAAGTTTATGTAGAACCATTTTTTTCACCTCTGACTATTTCTGTTTTGTAATGTGAAATTAACTGTCTTTCTACCGAGTGAGCCCCCTGGCTATATGTCCCCAGGTCACGTTGCATTTCAACAGCTACATGTTTATCACAGGAATCCAGGTTAATTCCTGTGGACTTGTGGGTGAGTGTGCCTCTCAGTCCATTAGCTCCTGCAGGACATTGGTCGAACTCAACAGTCCGCCTGTCCAATCCCCTAAATCCTTTGGAGGGCTTTGTGCTATTGGCCGTGCCAGTTGAGAGTGAAATACTGTAGCTAATGCTGTAGGACTGTAGCACCTAATATCCCTGTGCAAGGCAGGCATGGGTGATTTATTATTATTATCTAACGATGAATTTTACTATAGTAAGGATTGAGGCCAAGGTCAGTGGATCTAGTAGGATTTGTGCTTGGTAAATTGTCAGTCTGATCCAGGCGTTGAGCCCAATCCTTTGGTGTGATCATACAAGTGTACACAGAACACAGGAATACAAGCACATTGCCTCTTTCTCTTGTTTAACACAAACACAGTACAGGTGGGCAAGCTTGTATTACACGGATAAATCAGCCTGACTGAATATCATACAAAATTACTGTCTGAAGCTGATCTCAGTCAAAAATCCATTCACAACAATCACAAGTTTCTTTGTTCTACATGTAAATGTTCTTTCTTACCTCATACTCCACATACTCTTCCTCCTCCACCTCATAGGAAACTGTTTGGATCTTGAGGTTTTCTCCATCCTCCAGCAGCTTCGCCTGGGGGTCCTCCGTGCCAGGCGTGTCCGGCCCTGCCGTGTTCGACACCTCCTTCTCCTTCTTCTCTGTGAAGGTGGTCTCGCAACACTCACTTTTGTATTCCTTAGCCTTGATGCTGCCGCTGTCCTCCTTGTACAGGATGAAGTTGGGCCTGTAGAAGGCCTCCACTGCCAGATGCAGCGAGGTGGCATCCAAAAGTTGCTGAGACTTCATCTTCCCATTGGTATTGTAACCTCCTCCACTCACAACATTGCCATTACTCACCTTTCCACCTCCTCCTCCTCCACCCTCACCTCCACCTCCTCCCCCGGCAAAGTAATTAATAATGTTCTCCTGGTACTGGTTATTAGGGAAGTCTCCCCCATAACCGTTGACCATGTGCTTACTGTTTTTGTCCAACAGCGGATTCTGGAGCTCACTGAGATTCTCCATAGCAGCTGGGGTCAAAAGGTGAGCAGGTGGAACTTCTCAGTGATTCTTAGCTCGAGTGAGGAATTGGAAGAGTGGCGAGTGAAATAAGTTCCTCAATGTGCAGAAGTCGGTGAAGATGGTAATGGCATTCAGCATTCAGCACTCTGAGATCTACGGAGGAAAAAAACAGCAATGCAACGAGGGAGAGGTTTTAGGTTCAGTTAAAAAAACTATTTTTATTTGACATCTGCCATCAGGTAACAATTTCCCAAATACTTTCTCACATCAGATCAAAGTTTAACAGTCATTCCCTCAGCACCGAAAACTTTTACGGCATCTTGTTTGTCAAGAGCTGCACCCTGCAGATGATTCAATTACGTTTAATTTGCTTCCTCGCTCTAGACACATACAGTAATGCACATGGACATATACGCATTCCAGAGTAGTAACTGTTATACATCAAAGCATTGCCATCTACCTTTGCATACTATCCTTCACCATCTCAGTGTGTGTGTGTGTGTGCATGTGTGTTTTATGCTTCTAATGTGATTGTTATCTGTCCAATGTTGGGGCCTTATTAGGTGTTATCAAGGTCATCGGCTGAGGCCTCCTACACATGCTGTCAAGCTCAGAAGGCTGTAATCTTCCACATCTGAGTAAATCAATGGCTATCAATTATTCTTTAATTAGTTTGACATCGGTTTGCAAATATAATTTACAATGTAAATATGTGATAAACGTTCAAAAAGGTTAAGAGCTTTAAAAAATCTTAAAAAATCAACCTTGACCCCTTAAAGGTGCAGTCTGTAGGATTTAGTGGCATTTAGCTGTGAGGTTGCAGATTGCAACAAACTGAATACTCACCCTCCACACACACACAACACAAACACAATGAACATGAAAACATGAAAGGACCTTTTTAGAGCTAGTGTTTTGGAGGTGCAACATGGCGGGCACTGTGGAAGAGGACCCGCTTCCTGTGTAGATATAAAGGGCTTAAGTTGATGAAAACGTGATGATTGTTATTTTCGGGTGATACACTAATTAAAACCTAATTGTGTGACCATTATTATTTCTGCCATGCCTGTTCTGCTAGATGCCACTGAATTCTTCACACAGCACCTTTAATTGTGGTCCTTTTAAGTTTGCACTGGTGTTGTATGTGATGTATAGTTGCAGCTATTCCATCTGTACTGAAATTCATTTTCCAGCCTAGCTATGTGGTAATAAAAGAAACGTGAACTTGAACTTGACTTTGCCCCATTTACACCTCCAAAACGTAATAAATATACAAACTATAACATGGATTGTTACAGCCTTTACAACATGTACCAGTAAGCCATTACTGATCAACATGATTTTAATACTGTTTCTATCCATACAGTGGAGTGATAATATTTTATTTGGATTTCGCTACTACAAAGAACAGACCTCTACCATATTTATGGCCCTCAATTGTCAATGTAAGATGAAACATCTACTGTACATTTAACTATAAAAGTATTACAAATAAATTATATACTTCTTGCCCTCCTAGCTGTTTCCACTCTGCAAATATAACCCTGAGTCCTCTGCTTCTCAGACATCACCCTTAACCTTTGCCTGATGAATCTGTTTTAAAATAGAAATGCCAAAAGTAGATTAATTCATGGGTCTTGACCCCAATTGTGTATGGCTGGCTTACTGCAGTTTTTCCGAACGCATATAGAAAAGGTATTTCCAACTGAAGACAACAAGATTACACATGAATCAAATTGGCATTGTGGCAGTGGGATATGGATAATACCCTGTGCACAGGGCAGTAAACTTGCACACTAGTAAACCATGTATTACCTCTCATGATTCACAATCAGCAAATACAATATTAATATTCATTTTTTCTTAGCCTTTATTCCTAACATTTTGCACCATATGCATTTATTTAAAACTAACACAAGTCCAGTAAAATAAGTCCAAATAAATAGAAATAGGCATAGCAATCATAATAATCCACCTCTAATTTTAGGATATTAAAGGGTTAAAATAATTTAAACTATTTTGCAAAGGAGGGTTCCCACTCCAGGTGTCCCAGACCCCGGACGACTGTACTGACCACTCATCAATAACTCAGCTCCACCAGCCATCAGCTATTTATTCAATGCAGCTATTTATACATCCATGATACAGAGACAGACAACAGAGTGGAGCAGAGGAGAGAGACAGAGACAGCGATGTAACCATACTACACTACCTGCCCAACCTGCATGCTGTTATTTGACAGCTGATTTTTTTTCTTCCTGAAAACAAATTATTTTTAAAGTATCTGTACGAAATAAATATTCGTAAAAACCCACTATTTGTGCTTTTTTCGAATATCGGATTCAGCTCCACCCCTAGTATGCATGGTCTTTGACGGGAGGCTTTGGAGTATATTGTCACTCTTTATAAATGCACCAATGCTCTGTCTTATAAAGGACCTCAGTTTGAGTCTTTCTTTTACATATCTTTCTTTTACCATATCTTTCCTTAATCTATTTAGGTTGTAATTTTTTGAGTCTTTCTTGGTCTTTGTAGATTTTTTTGTTCGAAAGACTTTCCATGTTTTCTTCCCCATGAATAAAATACAAGCCCCATGCTCCCAGGCTTCCTGAAGCTCAGTAAGCACCGGACAGCCAACAAAGTTTTCTTGGTTCCTCCCTCTTGGACATCCTCCTTCTGAATATGCTGACATTGTTGTTACACACCAGTGCACCATTTGGTCCATGTATAGCTCCAGGGATCACAGACTCATGCAGTTCTTCAGTAAAACTGTGAGTACTTTGATTATGAGCGAATTCTCATGAAAAAAAGAAGGTGCTGTGCTGTGCTGTGCTTGTTATCTACTTTGGATGCTACTGCAGTGTGTTTATATACTGCTGCTTTTCTCGGTCAAGACGATTGCTGACCCAGGTTCAAGCCCCATGGCACCCCCATGGCATCCTTCAGCGAAATACTGCACCTCTGCCAATTCCATGGGAGACGATTTGATGCTGAAAATTAACTGTGACTTCATTGGTGTGGGTGAGTGAATGATCCAAACTGATTCAGATGTGTACATCTTTTTTTCCCAAATTTGTAATGCTCTCTACATTATTTGTTCCACTGGGTGTCAGAGACAACTTTTACATCAAGCAAGCTCATGTCCTTGAGTTTTTTAAATGTCAAAAAGAATTTATTTTTCATATCAAAGGATACCCTCTTAAGTTAAAGGGGCTACAAATAGCATTTTAACATCAATAAATCACTGCTGCATTAATACTGAAGCAGCGCTGTGATTGCCATAATCATGTGAGACAGTTTGCAAGAGGACAAGCAACTTGTACAACTTCTTAGATTTGATAGTGTAGTTTTGCAGGAAATCTGCTGAGTTGCTTGTAAAGTTTCAAGGGACATTGGTTAAAAACAAAAAAAAGTTATTCTTCCAAAAAAGCTAAGAAAAAAAAGAAAAGAAAAAACTAAATATTTCAGTTTCTCTTTATGTCAGATATCAGCCTTGAGCCTGAGGTTTTCCACTAATGCATCAGGTATTGCAAACAGATCAATGCTAATGAATTGAGATTCACTCTGACATGGTTTGAGGAAGCAGATGTGGTGGCTATCATGCATATAGGCATAAATATCCCCCAAAGTGTTTCCCTATTTCTACCAACTCCTTCTCTGCACATAATGCTACAAGCTGACAGTGGATTACTTTTCGTGTCATTTCTTGGGGATGCACTGAGAAATCTGTTTGGTGTTGACATGCTCCCAAATCAATGCAGCTGTGTTGTGCAG